>NC_137608.1:30301731-30494231 GCF_963280865.1 Gymnoscopelus braueri
GAGCAAACTGAAATAGTTGCGTAGATGAACATATACAAACAAGGCTAGCTAGCGAAAGTATTCAATTTACACCATAGCAAATTGATGGCTTTAGTTTGACCTGTTGTTAACGAAAGTCTGTTGACAGTTAACGAAGTTTTGGCCTGTGTTTGTGTAGGTGAAGAAATAAACGATATGTCAGTTAACGAAGTTTTTGGCCTGTGTTTAGGTGAAGAAATCAACGATATGTCATCTGTTCGAGACGATGGGGTTTTATAAAATTCGCTGATTAACTAAATCCCAATGGTTTTCAACCTTTTCTGGCTGTGACCCCCAAAGAGAATCATATTAGAACTGGGGACCCCCCCATCCTGACAAGCTGTTGGAATTGTAGAAGTTGAGGCATTTAATTTTGTTTGACTCTCCACAGATAAATATTGTGAAAATAGCAGATCTACAAGCTCACATTGAGGCGTTGTGAGCTTGTAAATCGGCTATTTTAAAATGTTTGCCTTTTTTTTTTTTTTTTTTTTTTTTACAATTTGGCCCATGTTTGACCAGTTTTTTTTAATAGTATAGTTTTATGATTACTTATGATGCAGTAATTGTCTTTTTTGCCAGCCCCAAGGGGTCGGCTTACATGAGGCTTTGTACCTGTTTCGTCCATACATGGGCATGGTCACTTTGTCCTTAGGCCCCAGCCATAAAAGTCTGTCCCCCTTTCGTCCATACATGGGCATGTTTTGTACCTGTTTTCTGCATACATGGGCAAAAAACAGGTTTAGGTCACTTTGTCCTTAGGCCCCAGCCATAAAGGTCTGTCCCCCCTTTCGTCCATACATGGGCATAGACACAGGCTGACACGTCATGTGAAGTCTGGGTCTGGCAGAACCAGGTCTCCTGGTCTTGTTTTTCTTTCTTAGGTATTAAAATGTCTTAAAAGACCTTAAATTGTCACTTCACTGTCATCTGGAGACCCCCCCCCCCCCCAAATAATTTGGGGACTCTCCCCCAAATCATGTGGGGACCCCCCTGGGCGTCCCGACCCACAGGTTGAGAACCACTGGTCTAGCCTTGGATCACAAGACGGTCATCTGTCATGTCATTTGTTATATATGACAGCCTTGTATCAAGGCTATGGTTAGTCACAACCAACCATTTCATATATGTGAATCTAGCCTTAATTTGTACCATTAATGTCACTATTCTCTATTTGTCCATATAGGCCTTTTAATTGGAGCACAATGGCAGATGAAAACACTCAGTTCTGTGCTAATTGGTAAGGCTGACACCTTATTTGTTTATTTTCTGTCAAATTGACAACAAGCAATGCCCTCAACTTTCTTTACTTTTCTAGCAAACATGACATCCCAGAGGCTAATTTCACCACTCACGAGATGCACTGTCGAAGGAACATTGCCCTGTGTGAGATCTGCCAGGAGCCAATGCCCCGGTCAGACCTGCAGAAACACAACGAGCAGGAGCACATGCAAGTAAAGCCTGAATCCTCAGTGTTAATGAATAAATCCAAATATGGGTCCATTTGGTTACATTTGTACTGTGTAGAGGAGTGGTGCCACAAGACTAATAATCAGCATGAAGGTTATTCACAAGGTCTAGTAGAGTGCAATCAATTTAGCGAATAAGTGTTTCTCAAAGCCAAAACCAGATTCTATTTTACTTAACTTAAAAAATGTTATGAGTAGTTTTGTCTTGTTATTTTTAGCACAGTCTGCAGAGCATGCCGCACCAACAATTCACTGCTTGTACTTGTACTATGAGTGACAAATAAACCCCGCTTGAGTCTTGACTTGAACACATGACATTAAGAAGTAAAATGTGGAAGGCAAAAAGGAACTGGTTTTGGGAGAGAATTGTTCATGTTCACAAAAATGCCCTGCAGTGCCCTCTCACATATTAAGTGTATGAATTCTTAATTTAGGCATATTGCCTCCTCTTACATTGTAGTTTTTGCTAGACACATCATACTACACATTTGAACCAGCAAAAACATGTCAGCACTGCTTTTCAGTAAAACTCAGAGCTTTTACTGAAAATCAAGCCAGGAATCAGGATCACAATAGCATAGAATTCTTGTTGTGTGAGAACATGTTGTATATTTAGTAGACGTGTGGGAAAAAATCGATACGAATCGCGATTCTCATGTTGGACGATTTTTGAGAAAGAAAAAAAAGTATTTTGGTATAGTGACATTTTGAGAAGTGGCAAGTTCTGGGCTGAATCAGGGAAAAAATATGATTTTGAATCAGAAAAAAACTTGAGAATCGTTTGTTTTGAAAAAATCAGAAAAAATCGTGACCCCAAGAATCGGAATTGAATCGAGAGATAGCAGAAGATTTACAGCCCTAATACTTAGCATAGTTACCGTATACACAAGGATGAAGATATTTTTTCAATGTAAAGTCAGACTTTTGTTTTTCGTAAGCTATTCCACATGAAATGTACCTTCAGCCTACATAGTATTGGTTAAAACCAGGAGGGAACACCATAGCAACAGTTAATATTGCTCTTACCAGAGAATCTACGCCTCAAAGCATCTTCACTTTCATTTCAGATTAAATGCAAATGTGGCTTGAAGATTGAGAAGAATCATTTTGCTATCCACCAGGTATATCTAAATATTTTATAACCCTCACAGTTACTAAAATTCTTGATTTACACCATGAGATTGATCTTTTGCCATTGTTGTAATTTCTTACAGAGTTCTGAATGCCCTCAACGGTTGGTCCCTTGTCCGTACTGTGACCTGGAACTGGGTTTCAGTCAGTCCAAAGAACATGAGGAATATTGTGGCACGCGTACTGAGCCCTGCCCACGATGCAAATGCAATGTCATGTTGAGGGATCAAGCTGTCCACCCAGCCTTATGTGGCAGTCTTACTCCACCCCAAGAAAGGAACAACAGCCGCGCAATTCAGAACCCAGCTGAACCACAGTCCCCAGGAGCCTGGTTTGAAGCCCACTCCATCCGAAACCTTCTGAGGGCCCAAGAGGGAGGTCCCAAAAATAACAACATAAGTGCTGCAGCGGAGCCTAGAGCCTTTCCCCAGTCATTTGATAGCAGATTTTATAACAGTACATGGGGACCAATAGGCCCTGGGGACAGGAAGAACACTGCCCCTAGGAACACAGCATTTAGCCACTGTAAGTTAATCAATGATGAATCAGAGACATATTTTTCTCCCAATGTCTAAACATTTGATTGAATGTTCTTGTGACATAAATGTGTTGCAAGCCCTGTCACACAAAAAACTAAAAGTGATGGCAGCACTCCAGAGTTACATTTTAAAAAAAAATCAGTTTCACAATTTTTCAGCTTAAAGGAGGAGTTCACCCAAAAAATGACTTATTTTCTATCAATTGCACACCCTATGAAGCCTTGAATCCATGGATTCTTTTTTGTTTTTGTCGCATTCCTTAGCTAATAATTTGATTCCCGTCTCCTACCGGCTAATGTATCCGGTCATCAAATTATTGTCTTAGGAATGCCACAAAAACTAAAATAAATCCATGAAATCAAGGCTTCATGGGGTGTGTAATTGATAGAAAATAAGTCATTTTTTGGGTGAACTCCTCCTTTAAGCCTTCATCAGAGCATACAGAAGTTGTATCAATGCAGAGGCTCTGCCTTGCTGTGGCTGTCTTGTTTCTACTGTGGGACCTGGCTTGCAGCATTTTTTATTTTTATGGCAGAGCACCCAGCCAGAAGTTCAAGGAAGCTAGATTCATTGTATTGTAAATACCATTGTGTAATGTATTTGTTCTTTTAATGGAATTCAACTTCCTGTAGTGCTGGAACAAGATGAAATTCTGCGCAACAGTGGCGACAACAATAACAGCAGCAGTCCTTGGTCACACGTGGACCAATCATTCGGAGAAGACTCCTCCAGCCTGGACTATCTGTTGGCTCTGAGCCTGCAGACTGATGGAGAAGCAGGGGAGCATGGCAGTGAGGGGGCCTTATGGACTGATGTCTGGGACCACAAATTTGGGAGGATCTCCAACACCACCACCTCCTCCTCTCCTCTTTCTCCCCCCAACAACAACTTCCAACCTCTTGCAGCTGGCACAAGTATCAGTGAAGACCAGGATCAGACAGGTCAGATCATTTTAATAAAATATTTATGTAGAATATTTGTTTCTGGCTATTATTAATGAGGATTAGTGTGTCAAGTATCTGGAAAAAACTGTCCATTAACTATTTTTGTAGATGCCATGCTGCCTTGTGAGTTTTGTGAAGAGCTATTTCCAGAAGAGGACCTCATTTTACACCAGGTTTGTGGTGTCCTTTTTAGTGTTTTCATGTGGCCATTATATTTTCAAACACTGTCTGACACTTGGCTTTCATGACCAGTACTACTGTTTTGGTGGCACATGGCACTTGTGAATAGGTTTTAGCATTCAACCTCGTGCGTTTCTTTAATTTGTTTTATCAGACCAATTGCAGTCCAGCCTCAGCCTTTGCCTCCTTTAGCAAGCGACCCCCATCTCCATTCAGCGAGGACAGGATGACAAGAGGTGCCGGGGGGCTGATGCACACCGTACCGGACAACCTGTCCTCTAACTTCCCTACGTTCCCTCGGTCAGTGTCCCCACCCTCCTACAGTCCCCCAGCTAGTCCACTGGAAGGAGATGTGGTCATTCCCTGTGAGTTCTGTGGTGTGGCTTTAGAGGAGGCTGTCGTCTTCCATCATCAGGTATGCTCCTTGTCTAGTGAAGGATGCAGCGGGTGCTTGGCGCAACTGTTTGCAGAACGTTAGCATTCAACAGTGTCGATACTCATATTGTGATTGTTATAGTTATCCTCATAATTAATTGATCTTGGTGTGGACCACCCTTAAATCTTGTTACAACCATGACACTATGTCTAATTCATCCACAGTAAGATGTGTTAAACATTCAGAACTGGTTATATTGCTGAAACATGAACCGGAGTAACGTTAGTAACTGTATTTTGACAACTGAATATACTAATGATAAACAACTGCATAGTGCATACCAAAGTTTTTAAGAACATTTCATATTGCATGCTGCATATTCATTTTAAGCTGCAACTACGCAGCTAGTATAAGGCACTCTTTGGGTCAAAAGGTTTCAAGTGCAAACTAAGAGCAGCTGATTCTTGTTTTATACCTATTCGTTTTCTTCCCCTTCAGGATAAGTGTGACCTCCGACCCCACACTGCTCAGCCAGGAGATAATAGAACAAAAGCAACCTTTCAAAAACCATTGACTCCAGCAACGACTTCTCCAGATTTACAGAGGCGAACAAAGCACCAGGGTATGCCATTTAATTATATTTTGAGGGGGACAATATTGTTATAATATATATATAATATATATAATTCACACTCTAGTGTTAGGAATTTGTTATCACATGCTCCCAAAACATATACTGTAGATGGATGTACACATATTGCTATCACCCTAGCGGTCAAAGTATACGGTTGGCTAATTGTTACAGGACACCCGGGTGAGGCTGATTGTGATGCTGATAGTGGTGGAAATCTAATGTAAATGCTTAGTCACTATTCTCTCAAACCACCAGCCAACATTGCTGCACATACAATTGATCTGTCTTTGGTCACATGTTTTGTTGTTTGTATTCTTGATGACATCATTCCATATGTAGCAGACCCATTGGATCAGCTCTTTGGATTGGACAGGGAGAAACCACTGGTGCGAAATGTAAAGGAATGGCAGAGGGGCTACAGTGGACTACTGCCAACTCAAGGAAAGATCTCAAACGATATTGGACTGAAAAACAGACCCCAGCCTAGTAGGGAGGCAGTAGGTGCTCAGCCACCATTTAGTGACACATCCAAGCCCAGCACTGCAACAACTAAGGGGTAAGACCAAAGGCATAATCTCTGATCTGCCAGCTAGCAACTGCTGCAACTCGGACTGCATTTCATTTAAATCCCCTTTAATTCCCCTTTGGAGTATGATGCATATTAATGGATGTATTTGCCTTCCAGACTACATACACAAGAAAATAATGAAGTGCAACGAAAAATGAGGAATCCAGGAACAAAGGTACCCCACTCTATTTACTTGGCATGAATAAAGGACATTGTATGAATAAAGAGTTTTTTTTAAAGATATTTTTTGGGCTTTTTCTGCCTTTATTGATAGGATAGTAGGCTGACAGGAAATGGGGAGAGAGATGGGGGGGGGGTGACATACAGCAAAGGTCGTCGGGATCGGGAGTCGAACCCGCGACACGCTGTCAAGCTGGATTACCAGCATATATGGTATGCGCCTGGACCGCTAGGCCAGCGGACGCCCTTGAACACTTATTTTGATGGCATTTAGTCCCTGTTATCGTTACTACAGCCTTAAACCAAACCACCCAGCCAAGCAGGACAGGATGTGGTGTCTTTTGTCACCTTTTCGTTGTTTTGACTGTAAAACACACACATTAGTCATTATTAATGACATTTCCATCAAGAAAAACAATTCAGTCTAAAAGTAATTTTGTCTGATTGGTTTTGTTTTCATACATTTTATAATGTTTCCTAATTTGGACAAATATATTCTTGACGCTGGTAAATTAAGGTTAACAGGCAAGCAAAACTAAATAATTACTTAGACAACAGCACTTGCAGATAAGACTTGTAGATATAGGGTTATAAGCTTGAAACATAGAGATAATTGTCATACTCTGGTAGCCATGACAACCATGAGCTGATTTGGCTGTGTACAGGTGTGTAACAGGTCCAACTCATATCCAACTACTTATTTTATACAGTACAACAGATTTCAAAATTATGTAGTGCAAAAGTAGTACTGCACATATCTCCAAAAAGATTTTTGGCAACATCCTACCAATTTTGGCAGAGCAGGCCACAAATGTCATTTGAATGACAATGTTTGTGGCAGTGGTTACCGTCTTCGGAATCAGAAGGTCACAAGGTTTTATCCTGGAGGATGCTCGGCTCCTCCAGCTTCATGTCGCCTGGTTAATTAACGGTCCCTGTGCAAGACACTTAACCACCAACTGGAAGCCACTGCTGGGCCAATGCAGAGAAGTAATTTCACTTCGGGGATCACTACAAATACCTTTCAATTATTTAAGTGGTGGTTGCGCTGGTGACCCTGTCACCCACCCAGCACTACTGTGTGTGTGTGTGTGTGTGTGTACTGCACTACATCAACTTATGTGCATTTTTTGCATCATTGTCTGTTTTTAAATTTTCAGTTGCCCAAGAAGCAAAACGAAGAGCAGGAAGAGGAGTGAGAGCAAGAATCTCTGGAGAGAAAGAATATCCACCAAAACATTTATCTTTTCTGAATTCTCACATTTTTACTCCGCAATCAAAACGCATACTTACCTGCTAAGTGCCTGTATAAGTGCTAGGTGTTTAGTAGTGGTATTTTATGACAATGTTTAGCTTTTTCAAGTCCCAACTGAATCTTTTTAGCAACCACCATCTTTATCCTTTGTTTAATTTTTCATTTAAAAAATGTTTGCATGTATAAGTCTTACATGTCTGTCAGATTTTGAGTTTTTAAGTATTTTTCCTCAGTCTACGTTTTCATTTAATACTGCATTTTCATGTCAGTGTTCTTCTGACTCATCTAGCTAACAAAGGTCTATCAATGTCCTATTTTTGTTTCTGCTTTAAGTAAAGCACTTTGATATCATGACATGGTTTGGTTAAAAGGGCCTAACAAATGGATTTGATCATTGTAGATCAATGCATGTCTGACTAAGAAATATTCAAATATGTGCTATTGGGCAATTGTCTTTCATTTTTTGTGATATCTTTGTTTTGTTTATATCATACTGAAGGAATACAAGGGAGTGGTGTTGCTGATATGAAGGTTATAAAATGTCTCCAGTTAATTACCTTGAAGTTGTATGAAGATTTAAGTAAAGTTAACTTTAGCCCATATTAGAAACATTGAACTCATTTATATATTATAAATCCATATATCATTAGGTTATTTTTTAGAAACACTTCAAGGAAAAGGGTTTAATTGGGATGTTTTGGCTTGTTAACTAATGCTTTTAATTAAAATATTGAATTAAACTGACATTTCTAGACTCAGTATTAATGGATGCCAGAGTTGAAACCTACAATCCGGCAACAAAACCTTTTAAGAAATTTAAATAATGGTAACGAAAACTAAATATGGTATCATTCAGTATGTTTTTGATACACCCAGTAAAAGAACATAATTTCAGAGTTATCAATGTTGGTCACCAACCAAGGAGCCTCCTAGATTCCTAAGACGACATTCATAAAGCACAATTCATGCTTAGGCAATAGACATAATATTCTTCCATAACGTGCCAGTGAGTCTACATCCAAGACAGGCTTATAACACAAACGTTTGTTTGATTGATTGATTGAATACATTATTTAGAAGTTTGCAGAAAAAAGCACATGAAAGTACAGTTCAAATACAAGGTCAACTAAATAGGATGTACTCAATTCATAGTGACATTAAATGACAGACGGATATACACTACTATGCAGAACATCATATAAACAGTTTAAAAACAAGAAAAACAAAATATGTACAGTAAACAGTTCGGGGGGGGGGGGGGGGGCTAGGTTATGACTTACAGGGGCCAGTTTCGAATTGCAGGCACCTGAGGGCAGTTTTGAAGGAGAGTAGGGTTTTACACTCCTTCACTACTTTTGGTAGGGCATTCCACATTTTTGTTGCATAGCAGGAAATCGAATTCAACCCCTTGTTTGTGCCAAATCTGGGTTGCAAGTGATCAGTGGAGCTACCTACCTCTGGTGTTGTGATTGTGGACTTCATTTTACGTTTTTGTAGTACTTTGACAGCCAGGTACATGGGTATCTTAACGTTGTGGTGTCTTGTAGACCAGGCCCATTATATAGTTATAATATATCGGTACTAACTCGGGTTGTACCGTCTTTTTACAGTCTATGGTTGTTGTACCATTGTACAATCCACCACCACTGCTCCACTCTATCGGGAACCAGTAGGTGGCGTAGTTTCCATTAGTGACCTAAGCTTGTGAAAGCGTCAGCTCTTTAGTGCCCTCCCACCATGCGGCGCGCTATGTATGAATGTGGGAGAAGTTTGAGACCAAGGGGCGGGCCTATAACTTGGAGTGGGAATTCTGTATTTCAAAGCTACCAGTCTTTATTGTGTCCAGACCAGTACTGTTCCAGCGTTCGCTTAACTGGAAGGGTCCTTATATAAATAGTTTAGAAATATGTGTCCCATCATTAAATAGAAAGGTGTTTTTTTACGTTGTTGCTGCGCCGTGGACTGATCTGTTTATTTCAAATATAATAGATAGCAAACGGCAAGGAGTCGTGCAGGTGGTTGGTAGGCTTCACTCACACGTTGACCAGTGGAGAGGAGATTCGCATAACAGCTGATCCTCGAGTCCTTTTCGGCTCACCTGTGTTTCTTCAGAGAAGTTAAAATGTCTCTGGAGAGGTTTTCAACGCTGGACGAGTCCTCGCTACGAGCCTTGGTGAGTAGATGAATGGGATGCTCACTGGCTTCTGTTCTCAGATACAAGACTGTCATATCATATGACGGATGACCCGTCTTGATCCAAGGCTACTGAGACATTAGGGATGGGGTAAACTAATTGACGCTACAAATTCATGCTACTTAAACATCTTATTGATTTCCATTGTTTTCATTGTAATTGTAATTGTTGACTTATCTTATAATTTGGGTGACCCGTCTAGGTTTGACACGTGATGATACTGACAAAAGATTGACTGAGAACAGAGTCTCACTCTGTTTAGTTGTAAAACACATTTCATCATATACATCCAAAACCCTCATAACTTAAGCCGAGGGACCCTGAGTACATAATAAGCAAGTTTTCTATGTTTCTATTAATTATTGACTCACCCAGGTAATATAAAATTCCACTCCAATAATGACAATTAGACAAGTCACAACTGTGGCTCCAAATTAATTTGTAACATTGTCATCATCACATTGACAGACTCAAGAAACAATTCTCTAACCTCAGACTTGATGTTTTGACAGCAACACTGATGACTGAGGCAGAGGGAAATCACTATGAAACACACACCTGCCTGTCACACTTAATATCTGTAATATAGACAAGGATTATAGAACACTTTACTTAGTCATCTATCTATCCTTGGGTAGACATAAGCACTCTTGCTCACTCTGAATCACAAACACATTAGACACTGTACACTCCAGTGAGTCGAATCCTTTAATTTCCTGTTCATTCTGTCTTGACTGACAGTTGTTGCACATGCATTGACTGTGTGTGTATCATGTATTGTAGCCTGTCTATTCTATTCAGGTGGCATAAAGTCAACTATCTGCTGCATATTCCTATTAGAGTGGACCTAAGTTCTGCTTTCTTGACTTGGTTTTATCAAGTTGTTATCCTGATGGATGGCTTCCAAGGAGTACATGAAATCTATGAATGCAGAATGTATGCACAGAGAAATTGCCATCTTAGAATAACATTTATATGTCCTTTTCCTGAAGATTGGTGAACTTGATGAAGAAAAGCTGATTGTTTTTTATGTAGGTTAGGGAATAATGTTTCGTTGACCTTGTCTCTAGGCTATGTAGAGCAGTTTACTGGACCCATCGTTTCTCAGAGGTTTCAGGGAAGGAATTGTCTGGGCAAGAACTCCAGTCACTTCCTTTATATCCCTGAAAGGTCAAAACTTTACCACGAGTGAAAATAGACCAAGACCACGGTGACAGGACTTTTTTTTCCCCCTCAATATATTGCGTTGGATTATAATGCATATTTAGTCTGGTGTGTGGTCTATGTGGAAGTATTGATATTAAAATGTTTTGTCCCAATTCATTAATTAAGACAATTTGTTTAAAAAGCATTTGTTAAATGGATTGTTGACTACTGAAAACAACAGATCTACTAGCATTCTTAAATCAGATGTAGTTATAGAATAATACATTGGTATCACATTGCATGTAGACAAGGAATGGAATCCATTGGGTAAACTATAGTATGTTTATTATACCGACATTCATGAACCATTCCCCAAATAAATATGAAATATTATGTGTTCTCTGTGCTGTGCTGTGTAATGAATGAATCTCCCCCATAACTTCCCCCTTCAAACATGACCACCAACAAGGGTCATTCACATCCCACAAATTAAATGACCAGCTTGACGTCTTGTGGTGACTTAAAGTGTCATGTTTTTCCATACTAGAGTTGGCTTGGTTTCACAGGAAACCAACCCTGTATGAAGCTTATTTCTCCAGAGTAGTTTATACAATATGGAGTTATGATTGGATTGAATTTTTGTTAGAAAAGAGAGACTGATTTTTGCCTTATGTTTTTCTATCCACCCAAACAATCTGATACTCTGCAGTATCCAGATTTAGCAACTGTACAGCTAAGAAAAACTTGTTGCATTTGCATTGCAATTCTTGCACAGAGAATTGTTAACGGTTGCGACTCAGGAAGTTGGTAAAATAAAATCTGGCAGTACAATTTAGAGTGGCCTATATGCAACAGGTAGTTGGGAAGTCTGGAGCCTTTGCTATGAAACGACTTAAGGATAACGCACGCAAATCCAGGGTCCATTGTGCTGAATGAACTACATATGGCAGCATCTGTAACCACACTAATCCCGTGAATACACTTCCATTCAGCCCACTGCTATATTGCCCATTTATTCCCCTCTATGGCAACCAACAACAGCCCTTTCCTTGTGGCCTCACCCACTTAAACACACAGACTTGTCAGTCGGTGAGTCCGTTTCTTTGACCCCTTGCTGCTGGGGAAGAGGAGTCGTTGAGAGGATGTTTATTGCTGTCCATCTGTTTGAATGGTGCTTAATTTTTATGCTTTCCAACCACAAAAGAGAGTGAGACAGCTGCCACTGAAGACTGCTGGAGCCAACCGCTTCCCCGCCACTCCACCCCAACACCAACCCACACTCCAGTTAAATTTGGGGGGAAATGCCCCACTCATTCTAATCTGGTAATCAACCAATTGCCAGCTTTGAGCATGTTGATTATAAAGCCTAATTTAAACATTTCTGTTAGAAAAATCTGTCATTTTTGACAAGCAACGCTAGGTGTATCATTATGTCCTCTGGAGGTGGTGTGTTTGGGTGACGGCCCTGAAAGTCTACAGGTGTTTCTCTGCAGTGGAAGATTCTCTCTGTTGGTAGGCAAAGCACATTTTGCCTGTTTCAGATCTGAGCATAGTTGACTTTGGCATCTGTCAGCATAATAAATCATTGTCACTGCTTCTGAACATTCCCCCTAGCTTATAATTATGTCTAAGTGAAATCCGCCCTGAGCCTGGGATCAGTTGGCTTATAGGTTATTACTGAGAGAATTAACGTGGGTTCCAGTAA
Source organism: Gymnoscopelus braueri (assembly GCF_963280865.1). Classification (NCBI taxonomy): domain Eukaryota; kingdom Metazoa; phylum Chordata; class Actinopteri; order Myctophiformes; family Myctophidae; genus Gymnoscopelus; species Gymnoscopelus braueri. The sequence goes on from NC_137608.1 coordinate 30,314,071, forward strand.
ATAATTACAATATTAATAATAAATGATATAAATATTAATATTATAAAAAAATAAATAAGAGATTAATTTCTCCTTTTAGCTTTTTCTAAATTGTATAGTTTTCTTTTTTTGTCATGATTAGGGCTATCACGTTTATGACATTTTACTTGACGATTAGTTGTCTTAAAAAATTGCAATTAACAAACATTGCACAACATATGACATATAACTTAAATATACAAACAGATGACTGACGATGATCAAAATCAATGACTGACGATAACCAAAACCAATTATCAAAATAAATAATGTACTCTGGCCAAAATAGTATTACTATTTTTGAAAATGTATGAATGTTTTTAACATGGAAACGATTAGGACAAATATGCAAAATGTTTAATTATCTCAAATAATTGCAATCATTGTGGCAGGCCTAGTATAGACATGATTGCTCAGAGGAGTCCCTGTCCTCTGCATCTGTGGGGCTGATTTTGCATGTGGGAACTGGGAATGTCTCGCATAATGATTTGTAGCTGGTCTTGCTGTCCATGTGACCGTCCTTTCTCCCTGGTGGGCAGGAGACTTTCACACATGTTCAAAATAGAGCAAGTGCATTCTGTGGCTAGTATGGGACCCCTGGGCCCCAGTTTTATGGTTCTCTGGGCTCTTTGTGTGTTGACAGGGGCTCAACGGTTACAGTTAGGCATAAAGAATAGGCTTGTTTTGGAGTCTCCCACTGCGGTCCCCAGGTCTCCTTGCCCCCCAGAGACGGGGTCCAAAATGTCAGCCTTGTCATGAGCAGAGGGATAAATCGGAACAATTGCACCAGATTGCATAACTTCTGTCTGAGTCTATTTTCAGATGTTGTGGGTTCATCTGGACTTTTATAAAGCTTGTCTTGTACTTAAAATATACTGTATGGTGTCTGTCATCACAATCATCATATTCTGTGTATTGCGTTTTGATGATAACTCACCAAGTTCAAACTGAATGGAAGGGCATGTCTGGTCCTTTACCACAACATGATTTTGCAAGGCTACACATAATTGAAGGATTTGTTCCAGCATCATGAAAACCACCTCCCTACCAATCTGGGAACCCATCGATTAAAAAAGAGGGGAAAAAATCCTTTGAATTTGCTGGCTGCTGAATCTGTCTTAAGAGATTACCTACACAGAGGGTGCAGTTCATTTGAATAAGAAGTAAGTCCTGAAAGCAAGCTGCTGCATGCATCTCTGCTCTTAGCACAACCTTTACCTTATACATTCTAGACATACAAAATATTGTGTGCTGCAGACCAGAGACCACTGATAACAGTTGTTGACTCAGGGTTTATTGTAGTCAATACAACTCAGGATAGTAGTAACCATTGACCCCTGTCATTGTTTGACCAAAACCCTCTATACTTTAGTTGACCGGGGTCCCCCAAGGCTCTATACTAGATTATCTAGTATTTTCCTCTGCACCAAATCTCTTCACCGAAGATGGAGATCTACAAGCTCGCAACGTGACACGTGAGCTTGTAGATCTATTTTAGCTGAATGTTTGCCCCAGAATAGGGACGCTAGGATTCAAGTAGTTCATGGTGTATTTTTGGCCTCACCTGGAGCAACTGAGCTCTGAGCTCTACGTGGACAGAGGTCACAGTGCACACCTGATTCATTCTGCTGGCCCTGTCATCCTGCTCATAGGTATTTACTCCCTTCATATTTGTATGAAGCATTTCCCTTGTGATTATCGCCTTCAGTTTTAAAGGTGTCGGGGGGTTCATTGTGGGGGACGGGTGGGTGAAAATCATTTTATAGGCTGCTTCATCTTTCCCACACAGCTGTCACAGTACAATTTATTTATTTACACTGTAATATTCGATCGCTAGCAGCAGTATTTGGATATTCAAACACTATCCAAACACACAGCCGTTTCAGGCAGATAAGAGCATGTTGTTTGATAAAACAGGAAACTTCTGTCACTGGCTAATGCTAAAAATAGCCTTGTGCTTTGGCCAAATGTGCTAAGAATAAATGCTTTGAGATGAACTACTGTACATACACACTCCTGGAAGATGAATGTTTAGTGTATTGTTTTCTTTGAACAATTATTTGGATTTGAACACAAATGAATACATTTTACGATTTAAAATATGGCACAGAATATGACTATCATTACAGGTTATAAACAAAACACTGTGGTTTACTCAAAGAGGTTGATTACTGCTTGTGTCAAACTCGGTATAGTCATCTGCCTGCATTCAAGCTAAAACTGAATTTTGATGGCATGTTCACGAATACGTTGCTGTGGAGATATAACCACCGCCACATAAAGAACTCTTTAAGAGTTAATCTGTTCTCTGGATGCCTTGCCATTTGTGTGAATGCACCATGTGAGAGTATAGCATGAATAAGTGACTGCATGTGAATTCAGATAACAGCAGCCTGGTCCCCTGACAGAGAAATGGAGGTTGTAAAGCAGGGGAGTGACGCTTCGCCACAGTATCTCCCTGTTCATAGCCACTTATCTCAAGCACATTGTGTGTGGCATATAGCCATGGAAGACTTTAAGAAATATATGCCTTCTGCCTTCAGAAATGTCAGCCAATAATTCAATCTCATTAAACCTCAGATTTGGCATCCTGCTGTCAAAGCATCTTCTCTTTCTCTTCCTGCATCTCTCACTCAAGTGAACCAGCACACTTCAGCAATTAGTCCCCATCTGTCTAGAAGCAACACCCTGCCAAATGGAAAAATCTGGAAAAAGACTTAAAGGTGTGCTATGTATCCCCAGCTGCCCACTGTTCTGAATCTTACCTCACGCTTAAGGGTTCCAGAGTTTTGAAAAACATCTGTTTGTATCTTCTTGTCACACACCCTGTGGCCTGAGTCAGATACATGTAGCAGGTGCTTTGGACTCAGGAGAAAGATTTAGGAGATCTTTAATCTCTTATCTGACTGTTTTAACAGTCTCTATCTATTCATAGCGTCTCACGGATGGTGAGTACCTTGGAGATAACCGTGTACATGAAACTTATGCACAGCATGACTTATTAATGGTTGTGTTTGGCCTTTTCTAAATGCCGGAGGAGATTATACATTATGTTTGGAGAAATAACATTCTGTGAGTGAGAAAAAGAGAAGCATGAGTAATTAACTACAGGCCAAACCATTATGGTGGGAAATGTCTGCTTTAACTGAAATGTATTTGATAGCGGTTTTGATCTTTTATATGTACTAAATCACAAAAAGCTGTACATTTGTAGTAATAAATCAAATGTACTTGAAAGGCAAATCTGAAGTATGGTTTGGTTTCTTTCGAGGAGTAGAGTGGTATAGACTGAGTAGTCAAAGATGGAATAGGACTGTGTTTCTTTGCCTTCCTCTCTGAATCCCTCCGGACAGAGGCATTTCCTGAGATCCACCAGAAATTGTCCAACGGATGTTGATGTTTTGCTTTCCACCCTTCTGTGTTTAAAGAGGTGGATTTCTCGAAATATACACAGCTCATTTGTTAAAAGTTGTTTTGCTTTGTCTGTCTCTTGCTCTGTCTGTCTAGATGAGAGGAGTTGGTATCACTGGGTCTGATGAATGTAGCAGGATAAAGTGTTCTAGTTCTTAAAGTTGTACAATGCAGATTCACAAATAACGATTTTTAGCAACCTCTGCTGGTCACTACCGTCACTGCATACAATTTACGTAGTCCTCGATTACCCAGAATTCCATTTGTTTTCACCGGAAGCCGGAAGCGTTTCAAAAAGCGATCTTTTAATTGTTTTATACTATCTGCGGATCGTTTCTCTTAGCCAGTGGAGCATTAGTTACCATGAGCTGTGCTTTCTTTTTCTGTTCTTTTTCGATCTTCCAATCCTACATTCTCTTAAAATCAGCATGAGGTTCCTTTTTGTTATTAGCGCGGTAGTTCCTGGCCAAACAGGAAACCGTTGCGGTAGTTCCGTTTTCTGGCCAGATGACGTCATTTTCCCGGGAAAGTCCCCCCCGACAGCGTTCAATACAAAATATATAAATAAAAGGCTTCCGGGGGTGAAATTCATGGAGTGGGTGTTGTGAAACTTTTGCCAGTTTTGTTGAAAACGTTACGTTACCTAGTATTACTTTAAGCATCAAATTATTTTCAAACTTGGTATTTCATACCACCTCACCTCCATGCTTTTCAATAATTAAACCAACAGAGCCAGGCAGTCACCCACAGCTTTAAGTGTGACTTGTGAGCAATGTGCCATATTTGGAGTCGGTGTCACCTCATCGTGTTGCAGGTCTGGGTCTGCTCCAAGAACAATGTCAGCTGAAGTGAAGAAATGGACCAATTTAATGCCAACTGGACGTTTTTTTATGGCGGGCATTCCACATGGCTGTGTGTGTTCTGTTATACTCGTAAAAGCTAATAACAGGTTATAGACAGCTTTTCTGTCATGTAGTTGACTATGGAAAAAAGGAATGCTCAAAGGCTAGGTACGGTGACAATAACAAACCAAAGTTTGAACAACAAAAGAAAATGTAAACTGAGAACTTGGGAGAGTTTTATGTAGCAAAAAGTGAACTGATACCATAGGAAAATAGTAAGGCGGTGTCTATAGAGGTGGTCTAACGTTGCCGATCTCAATGTCATCAATAGAATACATCTGACTAAGTATAAATAAGCCAAGAATCTCAATCTACCTCATTCAAAGGCGAATCCCTTCCCCGGCCAAGGGCTGACTAGTTGGGCTTAATTAGGCTTCTGATCTTCAGGCATGACTACTCAATTACTTAAGCACAAAGACATGTAATTTAATTTCAAAATACAGATTTATAAAAATAGATGTCTTTGTATAATGTTTCGTGACTAAGCCTGTTGACAGTGAACAAGCATTTGATTAGTAGCGGGTGAGCGTAATGACAGCAAACCGAGAAAACGGTATCACATTGGGCAGATTGAATGAGAAAAATAGAGGGCTCCTTGTGCCTCTGTTGACCTACATATGAAACCATTTGATCAGACGACCAGCAACAAAATGTAGGCCAGAAGAATCATCCTAACCAGTCAGTGGTCTGACCTGGATCCGTGCTCTCTCTCTCGTCTAACCTGATAGTGTGGAGCCATACGAACAGTAGAAATGGGTCAGTCAAGTCTAGTTTGACCCTCTCTTATTCAGAAGGTTGGTTCAACCCATACAGTAAACTACGAAGTGTTATTTTGACTCCACAATGTTACATTCAGGATTTCTAAAGTCTGACTGAAGGTTCTTTGAGAAGGTCTTGATGGTGTTTAAGCAGCCACGACTAATTTATACCTCATCGCACAACACTTTCAGCACATGTTGTAAGGCAAAGTGTTTTAACTTTCTCTAACATCTGTTTATTGCAGTTTTTTCCTCACATAAGGTATTTTCAAGAACAATAAAAAACAGGATTTAACTTTTAACACATGAAGTGAACCCTATACTTTTGTTGTTGGTCAAACAGTGAAAATAGCCAATGTACAAGAAGCTTGTGTTGCTTGTAGATTTGCTATTTTCACCACATGCTTGCCGAATGTTCATCTATTTTTGCCGAATGTTTATCCACACTTTTGACAAATGTTTGCCTATTCATTATTACATGCCCAGAATAGGGATGCTTCTTTCTCTGCACAAGCTAGTGTACAGGTCCTTGCACACCGGGGCTATTTTTTCATGCGAATAATACGTTTTTTTTAAAAAACCTTATAAAGTCAATGCAAGCGTAAATGGAGCGAAAAAGCGAAGCGAAAAAGCGTCTTTTAATTATTCGGAACGAGTCCGAATTTTGCGTATATTCGCATATTCGCCGGTGTGTAACCGCCTTAACTCTTCAATGATTAATCAACATGCCAATGTAGCGTCTGCGACCTGTAGGACTGTCAGTCACATTTACACTAGAGTCCACAATGATGCACAACGATGTTGTCAAATAATGGCTGATATATCGGATAAACTTATATATCGGTCGGGCTCTAATTCACACTGTGCTTGCATGAGGCTCAGATCTGTTTCCAGTGCGTCATTGCCATCCTATAGTCAGTGCATTGTTGATGCCCCATACCGTACCCCACTCCGACCCACAATGCATTCCTGTATCTGTCCTTTCTTTATGCCTGCTCTTTGAAGTGTAAAGGAGTCATTGTTTTCCCAGGTTTGTTCTGGGCCTCTGGCCTAACATCCTAATACCGAGTTCTTAGTGAGGGATAAGCTATCCCACACACGTCCTGCTGGAGACAGAGAGCTCGATCCCAATGCTTTTGTCTTGTGCCTGTTTCTCCATTTCACTCTGCCACTCTCATGGTTCTCCTTCCCCTGCCAGTGCCACAGACACTGGATAGGCCTACACACCGGGCAGTATAGCAATTAACAACCTAAGCTCATTTCTTCTGATTCAATTCATAGGTTTTTTTTTTCCTACCCCAGCGGCTACTGAAGCTATTCAGAAAATCCAGCAGTCTCATACAGAGTTATGCTCATTATATGATTATATTCCCATCTAGAAGGGTGTGGTGTTTGTGTACAGGCCACTGTGTGCATACAGTACATTGTTTGCCCGCGGTGTTGGGGGAAATGATTTAAGTGAATGTTATGATGGACTTGAGTTCTGTCCTAAGATGCAGAGACAGGTAGCAGACAGCTTCATGGGTTGTTTTAGTGACAAGAGCAGGGCAACATGAACTATGCAATTGTTTGTTTATTCACGTCTATCTCCTGTACCACTCCGGCTCCCTCAGTGGCAGCTGGTAATCTACTAGAGCTCTGTTACAAGGAGTGTCCTGTGTCCTTATACGGGCAAATTCACCCATAGTTCTGACACTGGAGCTTTAAAGCTCTGATCCGATCTGCTGCCTGGCTGCACTCTAACCTCAGCCTGCTCTGGAAATTATTAGTCTCACCCTCATTTCACACACAAAGGCACGTGTGCACACACAGGCACGTGCACACAAACACGCATGCCTTTTTTGTATCATGTACAGTAGAATGACACTTAAAGCCTTTTAGTGGTGTCTGTATGTCCATACACATTATGCATGTCAACTGACAGTTTACAAAGTGGTAAACTACAAAAACGGCAAGTGAGGCCGGCACAAATTGCACACTGCTGTCAGTCAAAAGGTCGGGACAGAGCCCGGAGGTTGTTATTGTGCTTCTAGATGGGGTTGGGAGCAGGAGAAGGAAGGGGAGGAGGGATTCCCTCCGTGCACCAGGCGGTGATGTAGCCTGTAGTGTGTAGTGTGACTCACTGTAGTAGAGGAGCAGGTTGCTGGTCTACCCATGTGACTGTGACTCAGTGCCACAGGGAGACTGGTACTTTGACCTTTTCAACTGCTCAGACCAGTAGATAGTGATAGGCCTACAGACAAACGCAAACAAGAATCTGTTGTATTGTTCACTGTTCACCCTAGATAGTACATCTTGGAGATAAGAATAAGCTATTGTCTTTCTATCAGGACTCTGGATTGTGTTAGCCTCATCTGTGACCTCCCCCTCTGCTGTAGCTCCGGAACTCAGTCACATTATAGTAAAGATCTGGCTGATGGGGTGACCTGTTTCTGCAGTGGAGGGGAAAGTTAGAGATGGGACTAGACTGGAACTAGCTTATAGTTGGCGAATGTGGTTTTGTACTCCTGCTTGCTTCAGAACGGAGGCCTGTAGATCAGAAATGTTCAGTTGATAAAAACATTGGAATTTCTGGTACTTATTTGTTATGTATTCCTTTTCTGTAATTGGTGTAATAAGACAATACATTTGGGGTTATAATAAATGAATCTAAGCTTGTTATAATTACTAATACTATTTGCTTTATAGTACCGTTGTAACTCAGTTCAATTGTAATGTCTCCAGTTTCACATGCTTAATGTAACACTGTGTTGAATTATAGGTAGAATTTATGACACAAAATTGTTATAGTGCACAGTTAAAAGAAACATATTAGCCTAACCAACCAATTTACTGCAGTTCAGTATATTTACTGCATTTCAGTGTATTTAATATAAAAACAAAACCTTCTTGATAAACTTGCTGAATTGAAAGGGATCATTTACATATCCAGATAAAATAAGTGACTTATTTAAACAATATTTAAAAAGCATCTGTGTTTTGCATAGTGGATTAACTGAGGCAGGAATGATGTAGCCTGGAATCCAGACTGATTTGCGCCGTTCAGCAATTTTTTTTTCCTTCTCACTTCGCATCAACAAAGAATAAAGAAGCGACGTGAGAAAAAACCTGCCAAATGAAGCGAATCAGTCTGGATCCCAGGCTAGGAAGAGTCCTCTGGAGTCATCCTTTAGTGAGTGGCATTACTGATGACATTTGGCTTACAGAACTTTGCTTCCAAAGAAAACATGTTTTGGCCAGAAGAGCACTGCATAACATCCCAAGTCCATTTATGCAACATTAATGTGATATCTGCTCTTAATCACAGTGTGACATGGCAAGATTTGTCATTCAGGTTTATCTAGGTTATACTATTAGTGACAATGATGAAGTGGTTGCAGACAGTGGACAAAACGAATTGGTTGAAATTCCTTAAAGTAATCATTTTAATTTCTTATAGAACAAAATACAGGGGTAGTTATTACTGCTAGCGTTCAAAAGATCTTCATCTTTCTAAATCTTGCCAAAAAGCACTGATCTGTAAGCCAACAACTATCTTGTTGTTGTTAGCTTGTAGAGCAATTAATTTTGGCAAGCAACAACAACCTTGTACTACAGAGTTTAAATTAGGCATTAGCCCATCCCTGTAGACTGTCAGACTGTCCCATTCATTGACTCAGGTGACTCTAGTACCAAGGCCACCTGTGTGACAGCAACTTCCTCAGTTGTCTAGACCGTAATCACAACGGGACACTGGTGTGATTCAGAGGGCTGACAGCTTGATGATGTGTTTATGACGGTGTCTTCTTCAGTGAAACATGCTGTGTGACCTGCTTAAGTGCTTTTGTTATCTCAGTTACCTGGCTAATGCACGTTTCCTGCCTGCTAACCGTGACAGGGTGTTCCTGTTTCCTTTTGTTCTCACCACCACGCTCTGGGAATTCTAGGGGCGTAATGATATCAAGAGGTGGTACACAGTAAAATCCTGGGCCGGCCTTGTGTTAAATGAAAGCTCGGGACTTTACTCTGCAGGTGCTCAGTGGCTACAGTAACTGTTGCAGTACAAAGTGTTGTTTGTCTGGCTCAGCAACGGTCACCTGTGTTTTCTTACTTTTTGACTAGAGTGACGGTTGGTTACCCAGAAGCCTTTGGTTGCATTTGAAAAATGCTGTCATTGGTGTGAGGGTGTCAATGTGTAACTCAGGACTCTGACCTTTTTTTCCCCCTTTCTATCCCTCCCGTTTGACACTTTTTTCCTCTGCCACAGCCACAGTTCGCTCTCTGTACTGGTTAGCCTCATCGGGGGATTATGTCAAAAGCATTCTGAGTCAACATGAATGTGTTTCCGTCTCTGGTCCTTTAACCGTTATTTTATGTTTTCTTTGGCAGAGGCCCAAGTTAAAGGTGTGTGTTATGTGCTTTTGATTGGGCGATCCTCATTACCTTCCTGTGTAGGGCCAAAGTTATTGGCCGGTAAAATCCCTCCTTTTTTTAACAGTCGGAAGGACAGCCATGTACTGCTCTGGACTTGTGCCAATTGCGTCATCAGCAGCATGCATGTCACACTCGCAATCAGAGATGACTTGAGATGAAGCAGTATCAACTGTTTGGACCATCTGAATATGTTTGGCATATGTGCTGTTAGGGCAGGTGGAAGTCGGTGTACTCTGTACTGATGATCACAAGTTTGGCATTTAGTATGATCATTAGTGTTACCTTGTGGTTACCTTGTGGTCTTAATAACCTTTGATCTGCTTGTGTTGGAAAAGGTTCCTGTAATTGAGTTGGACAGCAAGTTGTTGGCAGCCTATCACGTGAGAGAGGGATGATCTCAACTAAAGTGAAGTCCTAACCTTATTTAATTATTTTTTATTGTTCCAGACTGATGTTTTATTTGATTTAGCTCTCTGTTTACAACTCTCTGCACATTCTTATGTATCTCAACATAATGTGGTCTGTTGAGAAATGCCAAGCAGCTGTTAACATTGTCTTGAGTAGTTTGTCTCACTCATCTATTTGAATAATGAACAAATGAATCGGTCAATTATAATTCCTAAATGTATACTTCGTTGTACGACACTGTCACGTGCTGACAATAGCTGATCATTTTCGGTGCTGTACAACGAAGTATAGATCAGGCTTAAGACTTGGCAGGATATAGACTATAACCAGGATCATAACATTATAATCACTACTCATCAGTAATTGAACTCTGAAAGTGTCATTTAACTCTCAAAGTGTGAAATTAACACTCAGGATCTTTGCTGTGTACTCTGAATTCACTAGGCTGTCTCTCCTTGTGAGTCAGCAGGAATGTGAAGAATGACCTGTGTGAGGCCTGGTCCTTTCCCACCCTGTTCTCGTCTGCCCATTTTTAGGCATGGCTCAGTCTCATTTTTCTTAATTCCTCTGTCTTCCTCTCTGCCTGCCATCCTATCTTATGTGTTCACCACTACGTTTTGCCCCTCCCTTGAGTCCCTTCCTCTGTCTCATATCCTCTGTTCCTCCTTGCTTCTTTTTTTTCCTAATTGCCTTCTCCACTTACCCATTCTGTTTTTTAGTCAGCTCAGCGCTCTGAATTTCCACAAATTGCAGTATGTAGGAGAGCCCCCTTGAGCTAGTGAAGCTGGGGTTGTGTATTTTACCAAACCACAGAGAGACCTCAAACCCGCTGACCCCTTCCCTCTCTCATGAGAACTCCCCCTCTGGGCCTGGCAGGGGGTGCACTGTTCCCCCTATCAACTCATCAGATGTGTGAGGCTTTTTGCCTAAAAGCCCCAAAAAGACCCTACTACACACACAATTAAAAATCAGTAGGCTGCTATAACACAAAGTGCTCTGTCTAGCAGGTGGGTAGCATGAATGCAGTGAGTGTAGAGATGTATGTGTGCTGTCTGTCAGAGGTGAAGTTGCTGTTCATCTGCATGTGTTGACAGGTTCCTGCTGTCAAACCACTGAGATCTGTCTCCCACATGACATGAGAGAGAGAGAGAGAGAGAGCTCCCTCTACCCTCCCATGCTTCAGGCTGTCACATTAAAGCAGGTGGCGTGTGTGTGCGCGTGTGCGTGAGTGTGTTACAGACATAATTCCAGACACGCACACCTTAATTATTATTCTGCTCTTTGAAAGAAACGACAACTTAAAGCTTAAAATCCATACGGTTTATATCTCTCCCAAGTTGGACGAGACATGTTGGGAGTTCCAACAGAGAGAAGCCATTGCAATGTATGAACTACGATGAGTAGATAGATGGTGGTGCATCTACCTACTGTAGTGAGAAGCCAGGCAGGGAGGGCGATCTCTGTGCTGCATTACGACTCCTACAAGTTGGAAGTGAGAGGAATAGCCATTCCGCATACGTCGACGTCCTCCCTGTAAAACTCTTCACTGTCAGTTGAAAAGAAGGGGCTGGTGACTTAATATGTATCGAATGAGATGTGATTGTCTATATTCTCCCACATGACACCAGCTCTAGGTTGGCAGTGACAGGGACTACACATGGGGGGAGGCTGACTGGGAATTGGCATAATGACTAAATTGGAGGGAAAATGGAAGAAAGAAAATGTCCAGATTGTTGCATTAAGTGTCCCTCAAAAAGACGTGAATGTCTCAAAAGTAATTTGCTAAGTGGGCCACTTCCTCTGTCTCATGCTTTTTTTCCACAAACTAGTTTAGCTGTGAGGTTGAGTGTCTGGCTCATAAGCAAGGCAGCAGCTATACCATCTTTAGAATGTGGCCAAACCTGGCTCAACCACACACAGTAGTCACATTTCACAACCTGGCCAGACGGCCACTATTACTGGCTGGAGCTGGCCACAAGCTTGACACTAACAACAATTCATGGCTGTTTAATCCAGGACAATGATTCCTGTGTATACTATGTTTAGTGTGTCTACTTTTAATGTTATACAAGTTATTTTTACATCAGAATAGAGACGCCATGCAATGTTGTAATGCTGTAATTTTTGGTGTGCAGATTTACAGTTTATCCTTAAAGAGCCAGCACAGCCTGGCTACTGAGAGAAGAGAAAAGAGAGTGCAGTATTTTGACCTGGACAACAGGGTGCATCTAGCTTCACTCTATAAGAGCAGAAAAAACTCTGCTGCAGCCTGCTATTCCTATGTCTGTTTTTCATTCTCTGCCCACTCAGGTGGTCCTGTCCTCACACTTTATTGAAGCTAAATCACTTGTTGCTGCCAAACTACAGTATAAAACTTTGCTGACTTCCAGCGAGGCTCTTATGACTAAAGCTCAATTAAAGGTAGGGTAAGTGATATTTTTTGGTTAAAACAAAAAGTATTTTGTTAAAAGGTTAAAGCACTATATTCTGATAGTAATCATTGCTATGAAGTGTTTGTTCAGTAACAGGAGTCTCCCCGTCTCTCCAACTCTTTAATAAACAGAAAATACATTTTCCGGTAGGTGTCAAAATCTCAGCCAATCAGGAGAAAGTACCAATTTTTAAGCTTAATTTTTTATAGTGTTCCAGTTCCAATTTTGCATGCTCATTTCTTAGTGTCATCACTTCCAATTTCACTTGTTTAATCTATATTCTGATTGAGTTCTCTATCCTGATTGGATAAAATTGCAAATGAAACTGAAACTGAAACGAAAATGCATTTTCTGTTTTATAGAGAGCTGGAGAGACAAGGAGACTCATTTTACTGAACAAACACTCTATAGCAATGAGTACTATCAGACTGTAGAGCTATTTAACACTTATTTTAACCAAAGAAAATCACTTACCCTACCTTAAGTCTACATAGCCAGACGATCAGAGATCTCCACCTACTGATAAGTCTGGGGACATCTATTTAAAATTAATTGAATAGGCTTGAACGTCCGAGAAAACCAGCAGTAACAAACTTACGCCCACTGCTTTTGAAAACAATCGTGATACCAATCCCATATTAAGGACCGACCTAAAGTATTTATATTGGGTCTGTGAAACTGTTATCTTTTTATTTCTGAATTGTTTTTGCATTCAGTTTTAACCCATTCATTGAATTTAGATGACACAGATGTATCAGTATACATTTTTACTCTGTCGCACCAAACGGGATACATCGGCTGCTTCATTGCCTAGCTCTATATATGATGAAAAGCAAATCAAGAAAATGTAAAGGAACCATTTGTCTAGGACCGATCTCAGATATGCTTTTTAAAATGCACTGTACTTGATATGCAGCTGGACGGCCATGCGTGTTTGGTGGGGCAGAGCAGCCAGATGTCTGCCCTCTCTTGTAAACGACTGTCTTAACAAGCTCGTTTTGTGAGGGTTAATTACAGAGGGCGACGACAGGGTGACAGGGCTACTGTTAGTACCGTGCGAGGAACGCCAGACGATTGTAGGTTGGCTCTCAAACTTGTTTCTCAAGAGGATGTTGAGATGAACTTCCGAACAGAAGGCCTCTGACGTGAACTGTCACAGAACTTTGTAAGAGCAATGTGGTTGGTCCATGCTTTTCAGCAACACAATTTATAATTACCACTTTCTTTACTCTTAAAATAGTCTGTGACCTCCTTTAGTCAGTTTTGGAATTTGTCATTTTGATGTGGTGTTTCAGATGCGACCATGCTTGTGTGGTGCTTTCATTCTGAGATGTGGCGGTTGAGTGTGAAGGTCATGGCCGTGAACTCTGTATGCCATGTGGCCGACTGTCTTGCACAGGCTGTCTTGACACCTGCAGGAGACTCATCTTTTTTTGGTTCTGTTTGAATGCCATGTGCCGGTAGTTGGATGGAACGATGGATCTGGACGAGAGGCGCCTCATCCGTTCAGCCATTCGGGATGTGAGGAGGAGGGAGATCGAAGACATGGAGGCCGCCCTGGCAAGCAAGCGTTTCCGTCCCACGCGACTCAACCCACAAGAGGACAAGGAAAACCAGCACAGGTGTGACTCCATACACAGACACACACTGTCATGCACAAACACACACACACACACACACTGAAGCACGTGGACCATCCTGTCGTAGTATAATGACAAACTGCACTAGGCCAGGTGAGCTGGAGACTTTGGAACAACACACAGGCCCAGATGCAGCATTCCCCAAACCCCTCAAGGGAAAGGAGGCTGCAGAGTTGGAAGTCTGGAAAAGTCATGCAGGGGAATCTTTAAGGGCAGGAGAAAACAACACCACTGAAGATTTTCTATTCCTTTATTATGTAATAGTTATTATTTTAATATGTAACTCTACTGCATCTTCAAGTCACATTGCCATACTTGACCTCATTAAGTTACTCTATTAAGCAGTTAAAACACATCCCATGAGAGAAGTAGTTTTGTGCCATTCATTTGTTTGTCTTTATTGGACCATTTAGAGGCTAATTAGCCTTTTACCGGTTCAGCGATGCATAGCCAACAGGAGTGGTCACTTAGCTGTTGTAGTTGGAAAAAACAACAGTGTGACCTCAGTGACATTGTCATCATTTTGCCATTAAACACACTTTAATTTTTCATTGGCTGTTCTAATTTCAAGCAGAACTACCAGGCTCTGAATGAGCAACACCTCCTTTGTGTTGCTCTAATCGTTATGGTTTTCGTTTTGTCATATTGTTTTGATGGTCTCTACTTCCGTCTCAGTGCATATAAAATAACGACTTTCCGTGGTGGCTTCAGGCTTTGTTTATCCAAACATTGGTTTCTGTATAATTCATTCACCATTGCATTGAAGCCACAAGTGTGCGATTGCTTCATCTTTTAATATTTGTCTTCAGGCTTGTTAACCACTTTCAACCTGGCGTCCCTATTTTGGGCATCATTATTGTCAAAAATGTAAATCAATTAAATTAAAATATACCCAATATATATAAATATACAAACAAGCTTGTGTGATCTACAACAACACTGTGAGCTTGCAGATCAGCTATTTTCATGCGATACCGACGTCCCAACGGAGTATAAAATAGGGCTTAAGTGGTTAATTAATGACTGGCTCTAGTTCAAGGCCAGGGGCAGGGCCCTAAGCATCTGGTCCCAGGGATAGAGCACAGATTTCACAAGGCTGGGATTGATGTGAAAAGGAGTAACCAACCCTCCACTTCCCTCCCGTTGCTACTGGATCCCATTAAGACCAGTGGCTGCTGGCTAATCACTTCCATTTGCCACTGTTTCCAGATTACTTGGGTTACAATAACAACAGAGGCGCCTCTCCAAAGCTCCTAGAGAGAGTGCACATGGCTGCACGTGAACACATGTTGTTGAGGGACACTGATCAATACACACACACACACACAAACACAAACAAACCCTTTCTGAAAGTTATATTATCCTGAGCTTCTCACTGGTGGAATTTGAAATATTCCTCTGCGACATTCCACACATCCTTTAATACCAATGAGGCGAGGAGGAGGAGAGAATGAAAGCAAGCGTATGAGTAATAGAAACCAACATGAAAGCAGGACCCAAAAAAAAATCTGAAATGTGAGGTTAAAAAGAAGGAGTATAAGATCCTTTGTCAGGAACTATGTGTTTTCTCCTTCATTCCTGCTAAGCTGTCACTTTTTCCACTCTGGATTTGGTAATAATCTCTTCCCAATGCTGATAGTTTTCTCCTGGCTCAGAGAATACTCTCTTGGAATTTGCTCTCTCTTGGATTTTTTTCCTTTCTGCCATATAGCCATCAAAGCTTAGCATGGTGTCGCTAAAAGCCCCATAGCTCCATAGACCCCACAGCCAGTGTTCATTTTTAAAGTGTAAAATGTTATCTCTCTGAGAGTTCAATTAACATTCCGGATTTGACTGTGTGTGTACATGTATGGCAGCCCCGGATGCAAATTCACGGTCGGCCATGAGTGACCAACGGTCTGCACTTTGCACCATAAGATCTGTTTAATGTCTTTTTCACAGGGCAGAACGCAGTGACTCCTTAGACATCCTCTCTGGGAAACTGCAGGCCATCCAAGATGTTGATGAGCTTACTAAACTGGTGAGTGTTGAGAAGAATCTGGCAATGAAATTGGTACATACTGGTACATGGTAATTGGAGTCTGATTTTTCCTGTTTTGTTTCGCATTTGGATATTGCCCACTCTGCACCAATTGTACACCTATCCACCCTGGAAGGAGGTCCCCCTTAGGAGGTCCCCATAGGTGTTTCTTTTCCTTGCCTGATCGATATAATGTACACAGTACACACACGCACGCACGCACAAACACATTCAAACTATATCAAGATCATAACCACAAAAAACAAGCCAGAGGGGTTGGTTGGAATAGGGGAGGTAAGTAGAGCTATTAGGGCGCATTAAACGCATGAATGTGCCTGCAACTTACACCATGGTGGGTGTTTTGATTTAAATTCAATTTGACAGCCGATAATACAGTTAGAAATTCAGCAGAGACATTCCACCTTTTGAATTTGCGTTTCTGAAGTACAGATTTATAATTTTTGGGTGCCTTTCCTCACCATGAAGAAATAGCTTGATCAAAATAATGTTTTAAAAAAAAAAGTTTGGGGAGGAATGTGGGAGACATTGGAACTGAACCTGAAGGTCAGCAAAATAGTGTATTTTTGTTTTGTTGAATAGAGTTGAGTTGGTTCTGATGTGCTTTGTCGTGCAGCTCCGTGGGGCCAGTGAGTACGAGGAGAGGAAGCTGATCAGAGCGGCTATCCGGCGGCTCCGGGATAAGGAACAGCAAGGTGAGTTGTCGTGTGTGTGTGTGGGTGGGTGGGTGTGTGTGGTACCAGTGGTAACTGATGCAGATTCTACCTGTGATGCCAAACCAGATAGTGAATTCCTACCATTCCTGATCCCTGTCTGGTCTGTGTGTGTGAGAGGCCCTCACCACTCACTCACACTGGGATGCATAGAACACACACACCTCTCACGCGCGTACACACACACCTCTCACGCGCGTACACAGTACACACACTTTAGTGATGACGTCTGTGTTATCCTGCTACCTGATAGAGGGACATGTTGGAACCCCTCAGATAATCCTGTCATCTGAATGCTCTGTTGTGTTGGTTTCCTCAGCTCCTATCTGATACATCAGGATGATATTGAGACGGTCCCATAACAGATTCTCTAGAACCACGTCCTAAGTAACCCTTTCCTGCATGTGTGTGTGCATGTGTGTGTGTGTTATTGTTTACAGGGACTTTAGACAGGAGTAAAGTCTCTGGTCACTACCTGGACACTGAGAGCCTGGCGCCCAAAAGCAACATGGGAACTGCGGTAAGTGCATATGTAAGAAGGACTACTAGAGAGATGGATATGATTTATCATTTAAGTAATACATGAAGCAGGAATCAGTAATAGCATTCCAATGTAGATATTACACGTTGTGTAAAAAGTTGTTAAAATTGGACTGTATCGCAGTGTGCACATTCTATTTTTAAAAACAAACCCGGCACAGACCAATTTGCGGGTGTTTGAGTACATGTTTGCACGACAACAGTGGCCACAGTTGTTTTTCTGCTGCCACAATGAAAGAATTCAGCAAACAACAGGCATTGTGACTCAAATCACACACTTTGTCATGACCATGGCCTCACTACTCACATCCATGCATGCACTGGCTGCCACGAAGCCAGGAATGCGTTTTGTTTCTTCTGCACCTTAATTTTTGGCTGAGTATGTGGAGAGAGAGAGAAAGAAATGTATTCAGTCTGTGCCTGACATGCAGTGAAGGTAGTAAATCCTCGGGGATGAGGACAGTGTTCCAGTCTGCACTGCCATTTTTCACACACCCGTCTACACAGGCAGTCACTCTTACAGTAAGGCCCACTCTAAATTAAAACTAGACTTAAATTTGATTAAGTGTGGAGGTATTTAAGTCTGTGTGTATATAAGACACGTAATTGCATTCCTTCTGATTTGAATTGTTTCATCATGAAACAAAATCATACAGATTGAATTTAAACTTTGCGGGCTGGGACACATCACACTTTATATTCCTGTCTGACACTTCTTTCTTGCCTCCTTTAATCAAGCACTCCAATACAAGTCTTTTCTCTTTGGTTGACAGGCCCTCTAGTGGATGGTGAGGTACTGTGTTTTGCCTTTGGTTTGTAACATTATTTCAGGGTTAAACTCAAGTTTTCATTTCAGATCAGTTGATTAGTTTGCTGCAGTGATAATGTATTCAAGCCAGTTCCCATGATAATGATTTATTGGGCTGAGAGAGCGTGTCTGAGGCTACTGTAGATGCTATCTTATCTGTTTTGTTTGATCAGTGTTTGTATGGGCCCACTTTGATAAATGGTCCAATTTCTGGAGACAGGATCTCTATGGGAAAACAAAGTTAATTTCTACTCATTACTACTGAAATTATGCCTGGTGGAAGAGTTATGCTTACATTAATTGTACAGTCATTAATGTTAGTAAAGAGTTGGTCCATAAGGATATACAGCTTTCTCTGGAGTACTACTTGACCCAAAAGGTGTAGATCTGATGGCTCGAATTGTAGATCTGTCAATGATGGGGTGGGGAGGATTTCCACACTCTAAATAATGCATGGCCAATGCAAGCAAAATGGCCACTGTGTGAATTATTGTCAGTTGCACGCACTCCTTTGTGTCACAGACAGTCTTTTTAGATAGGTAGTGGCTGTTGCAAGTTGAGGTCATAGGACATTCAAACAAGCCTATCTACCTCACTTCCTTTAACCACTTAAGCCCTATTTTATACATTTCCGTACGGTGGCGTTGTGCGGTGAAAACAGCCAATCTACAAGCTCACAACGTGTCACATCGAGCTTGTAGATTGGCAAATCTTTTCTTTGTAACAGTTTTTGTACATTTTTGAAAGTTTTGATTATTATTTTTTTATTATACCTACAATGACATGCCAAAAATAGGGATGCCAGGTGTTTAGGTGCTTGGACTGTAGCAGTGAGCCACAGGTGGTGGTGGGGATGTAGTGGAGCAGGCAGACAGACAGACAGGCAGGCCACCAGCTGTGGCCCAGCAGTCCAGTCTGTGCAGGAATTGGGGACGTGGCCAAAACCAACAAGCAGCCGCCGGCAGCAGGACTCCTTCTATTCACATCACATCACAGCAGCGGATCTCTTTGAGATGTGTGTGTGATTGTCCCCAGGCTGATGGACGTCCCAGATAGGACTCTAATACGCACATGCACGTACATCACGCACGTAGACTGTGTCCAACTTTAGAAACAAAATACTGACTTAAGAATTGACTGCTGGTGCAATCAAGACAAAAATGCAGTAGTGTTTTACATACAACTCATTTTGTTGTATTATGTATATGGTACAACAACAAAATGAGTATCTTATTCAGGTGAAAGACACATGTGTGTACAGTATGCAGCATGTGTATGTTTCATCAGTGGTTGAACGTTCAGGCAATTAGTGGTTGGCCTCAGCTTTTGCCTAGAAGACCGCAGCCTATTGGTGGATATCGATGACTATATTTTAATGCACGTTGTTGATTTTGCGGGGATAACTGAAGTAAAATTTTCCATCTGCCTAGTTTGGGGGGAAAAAGCATACTACACACATTGCTTAAAACGGTAATTATACGTATGGCTGAAAAAATGTTGGCTCTCCTTGCTGTGGGTTAAAAAAAAAACATGATTGTTCTAATTTCTTTTAGGAAAGTCTGAATAAAAAAACACAACATAATTATAACTCCAGTTGGAAAATGATTCTGTGTCAAATAATGTGGCAGTTCATATCTTCCTAAGAAAATAATAATAATTATTAAACCGTGGTCAAAAACAAAGACGGTGTGTGTCAAACGTTAATGTGTCAACCAGGCTACCCATTAACCTGTGTGTGTGTGTGTGTGTGTGTGTGTGTGTTGGAGGGTGAGAGCCCCGTGGAGACAGAATGGGAGGGAAGGGAAGTCAAGGGAGTGGCCTGTTGGTATTGTGTGTGTGTGTGTGTGATGTGGCTGAGGGATACTGAGGCAGAGTAGAGGACGTCCTGAGTGAGGGATATAGCTCAGCTGAGAGAGAGGGAGACCAGCAGCTCAGCCAAGGAGAGAAGGTAAATGGCAATCAGATATTTATCTTGCTGTGTGTCATGGACCTAGCTCTCGTCTCTCAACCTGATCACTTCTTTTGTGGAGAAAGTGTAATTTGTGGAGAAAGTGTAATTTGTGGAGAAAGTGTAATATTTTTTTTTTTTTTCAGGTTTGTCTTTGGAATGAGAGACCATTATTATATATATTTATAATATTAGCAATAATATGCCTCAGGTCTGAACTGTATTTAGTTACTAAACCCTGTACATTGAGTGTTTCTTACTAGGTGTGCATGTAGACTAGGTGGGTTGGAAGAGGTCAAATATATGGTTTGGTGGGAGGTGGTTGTACAGTGTGTTGACTGTCTTTTTATCTTGTATGATTGTCCTTTTTTTGGTCCAGCACCTTGCCATAAATGGTTTGTGGATGTGCGTGACTATTATGAATTGTTTGTATGTATAGACAGACCAGATTGCTATTTGTCTTCTGATCTCATCACAAACATGTTGTAAGATACCTGAGGCATTAGCAGCTTAAGGGAGAGCTGTCTGGACTGTGCCCAGTATCCGTGACAAACGGGGCTTAGCAGACAGAAAGGTGAGTGGATTGGGAAATACTCAGGTAAATATCTGACAGACAACAAAGCAGTGGATGGTTTTAAATAAGAGAACTGAGTCACAGAGTTGTGTGTGTGTGTGTGTGTGTGATGAAAAGATTACTACCTCATTCCAGCTACTGTATTTCAATTGGAGGTGGGCTGACTGTGTGGTTCCTCGGTCTTAGCGTGCAGTAATGGAAAATGAGCTACCAGGTTTCTCCTCTCTGATCCACGTGGAGGCAAGAAGATCCTGACCTCATCAGTGGAGTGATGGATTTAGCTTTCATGGAAAATGGGCCCATTGGAACCGAGCTCATTAATCCCATAGTGGATCCCAGTCGTCCTCGCTGGCCGATGAAGGGAGGCCCGCGTGTCTCGGTGACGATTCGACCTCTGATTCATTGTTGTTGGGTTTTTTTTGTGGTTCTGAAGGTTCAGAGGATTCCAGATGGCCCACGCCTTGCTGTGGTCACAAGAGAGGACAGTTGCTGTTTTTATGTTTACGGGGCTGAGCTTTCAGAATTATAGTCCGACACAACCGGTTCTCTCGTGGTCAGACGGGATGATCTGTGTTTGAAGCCGCGAGCCGCCACATAGGGGGGACGCTCTGAGCGGCTCAGAGCGCAGAAGTGGGAAGTGTTGGTCTTGGTTTCACTCTTTCAGGTCTCCACTGTTTAGGGGCCAGGGGACAGCGTGAAGCCACTAATGACAGCATGGAGGTTGGCAGCAGAATCCTGAACTCTTCTACAGCTCACGTTCCACTTTATCTCTCCACCCCCACCCCTATGCCTCGGTCTCTGTGAGAAATATGTTCCCTGTGGTTTAGTGGGAGCTGTGAAACGATTACCGTCTGTCTCTGTCTCTTGGTAGCTGCAGAGGAGCGGAGAGAGACAAAGGGAGGCGGTGGTTTAGACAGGTCATTCGCTTTAATTGTGTTTACAGCTGAAATGCCATTATCCCCCTCTGACTGTTTGAATGAAGAAAACTCAGAAGTGTCATGGAAGTGACCTTTCTCTCATGACACTTTTATGTTGAGGGCACACAGAGCCCTGTTGTTTGGTCTAAGAGTCTATCTGCGTTTCCCCAGCCTCATCATCAGACACCGTTAATGACCCATTAATAAAGCGAGCTAGAAATATGAGAGAGGAGGTTGTCCTGCACCCTAATCTGTGATGTCACCTTAATGGAAACGTGAATGGAAGCCTAACAATGGAGATGCTCAAGGCTGTACGTTGCTTTGACGTCACATTTAGTGCTACGGTTCTCTGGTTTCTTGCTCTCGGGAGAGAGTTGTTCATTTTCGCAAATACAGACTGGACCGTCCTGGGTGTTATAGCATGTTATTCACAGTCACATCTTGTGTGAAGTATTAATTGTGTGTCACCTTCCTCCCTTTTTTAAGCTGAAGGGTAATAATATAATCCCGAGGCTCCTATCTTGTGTTTGTGTTCCTGTCTGCTGTGACTGTGTCTGATTACATTTTGTATTGGGTCTGATTGAATCATTCCGTCCTGTAATCCACTCAGGTGTGGAAGGTCATAGTCAACAGAGCAGAATGCATGAGATCTTTCTCACCTCAACCTTTCAGGTGTGTTTAAACTGGAGCAGGTTTTTTTGTTGACATGCCGTCATTCAAAACAGCTGCAATCACACGCTGCATTGATTATTTAAGACCCTTTCACAATGCGATGCTGTGATTTTATTCTATTTTATTTTGCACTCTGCTGCAGACACCTCTGCTAGTCTCTGATCAACGATAACCTTATTTACAAAGCTGATTGTGCGTGTGTGTGGTGAGTGTGTGTGCTTGTGTTTGGAAGATTGTTTTCAGCACTTTTGGATGCTGTGGAAGGCAGTAAATCTGGCATAAGTATAGTTAGATTGTTTAGTTTCAGTGCATTTAAGGTCATGTCCTGTGTATTTTTCCAGAATCAAGCCAGGACCAAGCCCAAACATTGGTTTGACTATTCTTACACTAGATGCATCTTGCCAAATGCTGTACGATTTCAGTACCATTTTTGAATTAAAGAATGACCCACAGTGTGCACAAAAGAGCCATTTTCACTGGTAGCCACAAATTTAGACCAAAAAAAAAGGTTTCTCAGGCGGTGGAGCTTCGTGGATTAAGAATATATTCTGGACATGTGTGCGAGTGTGGTGGCATGCCTGGTGTTTGTGCAGCTGATTCTGCTGTGGAGTTGGTCCAAGTTGTGCTCCAGAGACCAAACGGTAGTGGCAACATCTATGTTTCCCTCACCACATCTCCCTTTTCTCCTCCATATGCCAAAATGTTTCCGTCTCTCCATCAAGATCTCTCTCCTGCTGTGACTTTCCTTTATTAATGCAGATTAAGGCCAGACTGTTATACTTTGACCTGGCCGAGCATGACATGCTGATTGATGCTCCACTCCACACAAACTGGGGTTACTAGGAGAGGAGCTTGCCAAAGCTAACACAGTTGAGGGTGCATCTCAGGTGCATCAATGGATGGTGTTGGCCCACTTGTTGGTTAGGGAGGGGTTTCTGCAGAAAACAGAGCTTTTATTATGTCAGCTGGCCAAAGCTGGCTCTCACCATGACCTCATCAAGGCTGTCTATTGTTTGTAGAGCGTTTGACCTTGACCTCCAACATAAAGCTCTGTTGATTGCTAATAAACTTGCAGAAGATAAAAGGCGACCTGATGGGTTACCTTATCTGATGTACATTGACAGGGTTGGGATGGGTAGTTTGGCACTGACTGGGAACACTCCCTATCAGTATGGTTTGAGGTAGGGGCAGGGCATCATGAACTAAGAAATTAAAACACTTAATGCCTTTTGCACAGTGTATTGAAATGAACTAAGCATGTGTTGTTTTTACAGGACACTGAGCGTGAGAGCTTTTGCGAGCGAACACGAACCAGATCACAGATCCCGGAGTTTCGCAGCCAGCAGACACATCAAGGCAGAGAGCTGCAGAGGACAGGTGAGCAACAGCTGTTCAGCACCAAACACTTCATCTGACTATCCTTCAAATTAGCAGCCAGTTGTTCCTTCTGTCTACACAGAACATACATGACCATACATACACACATACTGACTGGCTCTGTAGTTCCTCTCATGTTTAGCCATGCCCCACTGTTAGGATCGTTGTACTACTGAAATACAAAAGCATGTGTATACTGTAAACCTTCACCTAAAGGTCATGTTTGGATAGGAGCTAAAAACTTAAACACAACACTGACCACCTCTGTTGCCTATACCTACCACCACACATCCTTGCATTGATCCTCTCAGTGCAATTTCCTCTGGATTGCTTGTTAAAATAGCCTGCCAAAGGAGGCATTCTCCTGAGGTGTTGGTCATGAGGTCATATTCGTGTAGGCTGTTTTAGCCCTTTTACAACTTTATTAACTTTTTGAAGACACCCACAGTCACAGACTTAAAACCTCTGGCTTAAAGTGTGACACCATTTAATGAACTAACTGTCTCTGTTAGCCCAGCTATAAATAAAGCAGAATACTAGACTTCGGAGTGAATGAATGCACTTCATTCACTCAAAGCCTCGTGACTTGTACACACACCTACGTTAATACAAATAGGCTGTACAGAGACCAAAATACATTGTTGATGACTGCTAAACATGGCATGAATTTACAGTTATCGCTTGTCTAATTACTATGCCCAGGCCAGGGCCTGAAGTATTTGTTGCACAACCATGAAGAAATACTCCTACCAGTTTCATTTTGATCATCTGTGGTTCATGGTTAGAGTTGTTGTTGTTTTTTCCCTCTTATGTGAGCCCAACCCTTGCTGACCTGAGCCTGGTTTTTGCGTGTTGGGATCTTGCAGCCATAATAATGGCATTCTGTGTGGCCCGGTTTGCCCTTCACTTAGCTCCCAGTGTCCTGCTGGACCAAGGGCTGGTAGTGGGGTTACGGGAAGCGACTGAGGGAAACCCACAGCCACACCTCTGCTATATAAAGCTGATACCAGAACAGAGCTAAGGCCCAGAGACGTCCCACTCCCCCCCCGATTTATCCTTGCCTTACAATTAAGTAAAGGGTGAAACTACGGCCAATGGCGAGGGCCCACCTTAGAACAGCCATGGAGTTGTGGGAAGGAGCCTTTTGAAATAGCTGTTGATACACAAAGACACAGGACGTTTGTGGCTAGGAAAAGGACAGGATAGGCGGGGCAGGCCAGTGGTACTTGACGGGTGGTTGTCTTTTGATCAGACGGTAAGATGATAAAAATAAATAAGGTACTTGGCCCCAATACTGTACCATCATTCTATAACTTTTATTTAACAAACAAAATGAAGCTCATCCTAAATAGTTTTTCAGACTTTTGCGCCTCATTTTTGTGCTGTAGGGTATGTGGCAAGGCTGTCATTTAGGAAATGACCTGTTTACAGAGTTTCTCATTGGAATGTGCTGACCTTCATTCAAGTTCCCAAGGGTGGTAAACTTGCTCAACTTTGAACTTAAAATTATAAAGACCCCTGGGTGTTTGTTTGTTTGTGCGCTTTGTGAGGAGTGCACAAGTGCAGGCTTTTTTGCATGGTTATTTTAGAACACAAAGCAAGTCTCTCATTATCCAATAGAAATGGGGATTTTCCCATATATTTCTCACAATGGACCTGACGGTGCTCCAGTGCCAAAACCATAGGGCAATGGAGTGATTGTTTATAGAAGGCTGTTTTGGGTATCACTTCAGCTGATGGTTAATTGGACTTGAATGAAGCCCATCGTTTGGTAAAAGCCGTTTCTGTGAAATGGCCCATTCAAAATACCCCATAGAAAAGCAGGCATATGCTCACGTTGTCGTAGTGTTGGCACGTCTTGTTCAGATTATATTACATAACCATAGTAATCAGCAACCTTGACCAGGCATATTTAGTTTTCCATAATTTCTGACAAGATTGTGCCTGATGTGTTCTATATTTGTTTTTATTGAAAAAAACATTATTTATGCAACCCTCGGTTTCAACCAATCAGCTGCTTTAATTGAAGTAGTTGAATGTCCACTCTTGACCCTGTCTTTTAAAAGTTGAAAGAGGTTGTTGTGGCTGCCTCGAGCCAGAATGGAATTTTCCCTTCTAGATTTGGTTTGTAAATGACAGGCATGCATACTCTGCGAGCCCTATTTGGTTATAAGGACAGTGCCATCACATGTGATGCAGAAATGTTTTCATACAATGGTTTGTGAAGCAGCTAGCGGAGCTTTTAGACTATTTGTCTTGTTTTCCATCAATCAAAATGCAAACGCCTGATTTATATTTAGTTGCGCCTGATTTATAACTCAGTTTTTGGAGAGAGGGTTCAGGTGGTCAGTGGGCACTGCTGTGTTATTTGGAGTAGAATTTCCTGAGAAAAGAAGGCTTTTGGACCTAAGTCAAGGTCAATGTTTTCTTTATTAGGACCCAAGGGTACTAATAACTTAAGGATAGCTTTGTTGTGCAGACAGGAGATTCAGCAATCCAGAGTTAAAAACAAGACATCACAGCAATACAGTTTCAAAAGAAGGGGAGGGGAAGTACTTGTGCTAGTCTCTATTTCACCCCCACTTCCTTCTAGACTTCCTGTGCCTGCTCACCACCTAAGGCTCTTATGTGTGTTCCTGCTCTCCTTTTGTGCCCTTTCCTACTGCGTTACGCACATCCATTCCACAACAACAACACACAAATCTTGCCCAGGAACTGAAGTACGTTTGGAGGAAATGCCTATATCCCCTCTACGTCTCCACGTGCCTCCTCTGTGATCCCCAGTAGATATCCTTGTCTCCAGCCCTTGTCCCCAGAGGCTTTAGGGGCTGCGAAAGCATTTTGTTTCCATCAAACACTCCAGCTTCACCACCTACTGCTTCCTGCAACATAACACCACATTCTGTTCGGTTTAGCACAGAAGTAAAAGTAACTGATAGTGAAACACAGGAAAATATGATGTCACACAAACCTGTTTTGATCAAATCGTACATGATCAAGTATACAGTATCTTATCATTGTGTTTTGCTGCTGTAGGCTCCAACCCCGGTATGGTGTTAGTTCTTGACACCCTGGTGAAAGATGAGGGTCCAGGACCAATGCTGACCCAGTCCCAACAGGAGGCTGTGCCAACAGAGCCGGACCTGGTCCTGTTCCAGCGTCAGAGGTCTGACTCGGGAGCTTCGGACCGCAGCCTGACCTCGGTGCCACCCAGGGCCCTCATGGACTCTGGGCCCTCAGAGAAGATCCTGGGCTCTGCTTTCCGGGCCAGACTGGACTCCGGGTCCTCAGACAGGAGTCAAGGGTCCCCTCAGCGTGGCCGCCTGGATTCCGGGGCCTCGGAGCACAGCATGGGCTCCCAGTCACGCTTCCGACAGAGACTGGACTCGGGTGCTTCTGATTCCAGTGTGAGCTCCAGACCCCGCCTGGGCTCTGGGACTTCAGAGAGCGCCAGTCTGTTGTCTGGGAAACGGCTGGACTCGGGGATGTCTGATCTGAGTGTGGGTGTGTCCTCTGTTGGTAGGGGTCTGATGGCAGATACAGAGATGGCCATGAGTGGCTCCTGCTCCAGCATTGACTCTGAAGCGGATATCGGCAGCCGCCTTCCAGTTGGCCTCCAGGATCAGCCCGGCCAGGACTGCTCCACCAGCATTACTGAGCAGGAACAGCCCGATGGATCTGTTTTATCTAGGAGACAAGGCTCCCACAATGGCCTGGTTAATGGCAGTGCCATGGTAAAGGCAGAAATCCAAGAACAGAAGGTAGAGTATCATGATGAATACCAATCAAGGTGTGAGACCCTAACCCTAACCCTAACCCATGGCTATATATACACAGTAAAATCCTTAGTATTAATTTAATTCTGGGAGTGTAAAGATGTTTTTACAATCTCTCGAGTTACAAATGGCTTGCGAATCAGCTGTCTAACCACAACATGGAAATATATTTACCATAACTTCACCACTGGAGGGGGGTGTTGAGCTATATAGTATCCACAATGTGCACTAGCAATCCGAGCTTTCACTCTCCCCTCTCTCTCTCTCTCTCTCCTTTCTCTCCCTCTCTCTTTACCTTTTTCTCTTCCCATCCTCTCCCCTCGCTCCATTTCTCTATATGACAAATAACACATGACACCTCATTCTTCTGTGACTCCCAGCTCTCATTGGCATCTATAAACACATCGTGTTGAACAAATGTTATGTCCTGTTTGGTTACTTTGGTTACTTGACTACACAAACAGCCTCTGCATCTCAGTTCTGTGGATTGTTACAAGTCTTTGTTGTGCTCTGGTGCATTGGTTCTGCTTCGCCTCAGAGCTGTGTTAGCCGCACCTACAGTCAGAGAGGGATAGACACTATCATAGGCCAGCAGCTCTGCATCCCCTCATCTCTCTGCACCTGGAACACAGAGCACACAAACATGCAAGAGGCCGGGTTTGTTCCTTCCCTTGTGTCAAGCAAGATGTTCTGTTCATTTGGGGACTCATGGCGCCGCGACGCCACTGTGTCGTCCCTCTTGATGTGTTTACCCAACGAAGGCCCCAGACTTCTTTTATTGTTCCCTGCAATATACTCTGATACCCAGCCTCCTGAGAGTACTGTAAACATACCGGGGCCCATCGCGGCCCCTCTGCTAAAAAAAGAACAGAGGCCCACTGCCTCACTCCAAACACCAGTGTTACATAATGAAAACACTGCCTGTGTATTATTTTGTGTGTGTGTGTGTGCTTTACTGTAGCCAATGAACCCCTTTATGCCAGTGTAGGGGCATCATGAATGTGTTTTGCTTCCCTGGAAAATGCTCAGTATACTGAACTTTTCTTCGGAAAGGGGGAAGCTATTACTACAAATTGACGTAATTCCGAACTTCTGATGGGCGGTCTCATAACCTGTGCACCCCCAGATATCCTGACTTTAGAACTAGTTCGGAAAGCCTGTCCGAACCAGCCATTTATTTCGACGTCAGAACGAGCATGTATTGGCTTTTAGGATCCAGACCTGTGTACATTAAGCCATTAATGTCAACTACTCATTGTTATGATCAGATCATTAATTATTTTTTTGGCATTTGTTTTGTTTTTTACAAATCATTCTTTCTTTCTCAGGTCAAACTAAACAGAGATCTGCCCTTCCTCACACCTCTCCACAAAGTGAAGGATTCTGGTGAGCAGCATATTATATAAATATAGAACCATAGCTAGAAGATTTATTCTGTTCACTTAAGAGATTTGCTGTGTTTGCCTTCAGCAATAGCTGAAGGAGAGTGAGATAACATCACACTAGACATGCCTAGTGCTTATGTTATTGCCGCTTCTCAAATATCAGGATTCCCTGCTCTTACTATCTATTCTAGCTTAATGGCCTCCATGTGGAGCTCTTGCGGTCTCAGGGCCAGCATGACCGTATAGGGCCAGTCACACCACAGAGGGCTGGGAAGAGGACAGAGGGCTAAAAAGAACACTGTACAGCATCTTCTCTCTCCTCTTTCCCTCCAACTCTGTCACTCACACACCTCTCTCTCTCTCTCTCTGACAGTGTTGCTCATCGCTATGTCCCATGTAGCAGAAACATTGGGTTGTCACTAAGCAACGTGTCTTTTGCCTCAATAAGGGAGCCCTTTTTAAATGTCATCAAAGTTGATCACAAATTATTTTCCATGGCATTTCATTCTCTCTCGTTCTTTGTTACAGTTGTCTCTGTACACAGTAACATCCATAGTGTTCATTTAACTCTGATAGTGTGAAAATTGAACGGTCCACTTTCAGAGTCACAAGGGATTGTACTTCATACAACCTCTGAAAGATGGCAGAATTTTATAGAAATTGTGGATGACACTGTGTAAAAATACTGTGCATCAGAGAATGTTGGGGGGTGGACAGTGGAACGTAAGACAAAAGCCGAAGAACAGAAAGAGCTGCAATGAGAGAGGTGAAGTCAAGGAAAATAAAAGGGTCTCACTCTGGAACAGAAAATAGAGTGGGAAAAAGCAAAGGGGACTTTTAGAGAGCTTTTTGAGGAGGTGGAGACAGCAAGGTTGAGAGCGGAGATGCTTTAAGGCTTATGAAGTCATTCTGTGAAGCTGAAGGGGCGTGTAGGTTTTAGGTTCTGTGTGTTTGTTGAACAGAATTATTACTAGAGTTACTCGGCATGTCTATAGCACAACAAGCTTACAAGCTGTCTCTGCTTTACAGCACCTGCGAAGAAAGATGATGTGCTGGAACCATTCAGCCGGGCCAACTCTGTACGGGACCGGATGCGCAAGTTCACAGAACCCAGCCCAAGTCCTGCCCCAGCCCAGAAGAATAGGGTGAGGAATAGGACTGCCCCTGGCACTACTGGACAGACCAATTTCTCCAGAGTCAACCAGTTGTTTGCAGGCAGAGCCGCAGCATCCCCCAGTACCTGTGGCGAGAGGCCAGAAGGTCCACGTGCACCCTCCACATCTCACACCTCAGTCTCCTCTAGCACAGGAGTCCCGGCCCAGAGTAAGTCCACGCCTCAGTCAGTGGGTGGGACCGGCAAACCTCTGTCCTCAGCTACCCAATCACAGAACGCCACAGGCGGGACGAGGCATCCAGCTGAAAAGCTCAGGAACGCCTCGGGTGACTCAAAGGAAGACAGGACCCCAGGGAGACTAGCTGGACAGCAAGACAACCAGGGAGAAGCAGACCCTGACATGAAGACCTTCCTCACCATTGAGATCAAGGATGGGCGCACCACCACCTCCTCATCCTCCACCTCCTCCTCTAGGGGCAACATAGTACCCATCACCAACATGGCTCCACGCATCAATGCCATCAACGCTATGGGACAGAGAGCAGGTAGGAGCATTAACACTTAGCAGTCATGATCAAGTGATGTTACTTTTAGTTTGATTAATACTCCGATCAATGCTGGTCCATTTTGTTATGTGAATAAAATTAACAGTGAGGATTTTACTGTGTAACATCAGTTGAAGTTGCATGTAAACTGCGTACAAACGTACATACCCGATCAATTCACCCTGCGTGTTGGAAGAATCTTGTAGTCTATTAAACTGCCACTTCTTGAGCTTTCGTTCAGTGTGCAGCATGGACACTGACTGTGTGTGTGTGGAGGTGGTACAATATTCAGTACCGTAACTCCACATTTAACAAGAAGTATAAATATTCATCCTGCTCCGCCTCCCAAGCCTCTCACCAGCACTCTGATCACACTGGAATCCCAGTTGCCGTGGGAGACGGCAGAGACACTGAGGATTTAGCCACATGTAGGATGATGACAAGGAGCTGGAGTCAAGCTAGGCTGGGCCATACTGAGCCAAACAAAGTGCATGGGTGTGTGGGAACAGAGGAAGAGTTGATATGAAACACCATTGTTAGCTGTATTGGGCGTTTGGCATATTGTACCCGGGGGTGCAGCCAGTGGTACACAGTACTGTATACTGTATGTTTTTAGACAAATGCAACAGTTGGCTGTTATTGTGAAGGTAGATGGAATAATACTGCTAATAATCACAATAGACTTTTCAGTATGTGCCACACACTGTAGATATTGTTCTCTCTTTCTTTATCTCAGTCACATACGCATGTATTTACACGCTCGCCCTTTAATACACTATGTACACTCGGTACGCAAAGTGCAGTGCTATCAGAAAGTCGCTATTTGCAATCAGCAATACTGTAGCATGGGATAATGTACAAATAATGGCACCAAAAGACAGAATTACTGTACCTAATACTCTGTCGGAGAGCATTTGCATGAGTGTAATCACAGGTCAAGTGTGTTTCTTTATGCCTGTGAATCTCGGTCATTCACAGAAGCAGCATCGCAGCAGCTGCTGTAAAGTTCTATCAAAACAAGATGTCTCGGGCTGCGGTGCTTCCCAACAACCAGGACCTCCAACCCAAACAGTTTACTTAAGTTTGCGTGGTTACAACCCCCCGGCCAATCCCTCTTACAACCTTGTGGACTGAGCCTTGACAGCTCCACTGGGCTTCTTCACGAGGGTTCAACTGTTGCTTTTAAGCCCAATTTGCTTCAATGGCCACAGGCTCCTTTTTTGGAAGCTCCCCGTCTCCCTCTGACGGAAGGCAGGCTGGGATCAAACATCTGCTTCCCTCAGAAGCACCTATCTACAGTACATTCTACAATGTACAGTTATAGCCTAATAAAAAATTGTATGTAGTTAGTTTTGGCAAGCGACACTATTGTGCAACAAAGTATAAATCACGCTTTACAGTACCTGCACTGGTATGCATCAAACCTAGGTTTAAGATTGTAGAGTGCGTGCAGGCAAGCATGTCACATGAAAATGTGTGTCTGTGTACTCTTACCGGCAGATGACCAAGGAGTGTTTATATTAAAGGTGGCGTAATGCATATTTGAGGCTCTCTCATAAGACACAAGACCCTTCTGTTTAGGACACTCTGGCAGCTTACATAACTGACAAATGGCGATGACCGGAACACTGTGGACCCACACACATTTTGCAATTATACACATAAATATACAGTACAGTATACTGTATAGCTTTCTGTGGTTTGTTAGTCTTCTGTTTGTTTCTATGGAAAGTAAAACCATTTACTGTATGAGAAAACAAATATCGCCTAGTGGGTTATAATGTTTGTGTCTAATTTGAGTGTATTGGACATTTTAGATCCATGTGTCTCTGTCTCATCTCTGTCTTTGTCTGTGTCTTAATCAGACTTGACCCTGGGCCTGAGAGCGACGCCATTCAAGATCTCCTCGTCCAGTCTTACCTCAAGTTCTTCATTTAAGGTACCATCTTGTCTTGAGAAACGTTTTATACAGTGCCATGGTTGTCTTTGTTTAGACCGCTGGTTCTCAACTTTTTGAGGACCCACAGTTTGACATATATTCGATCAAGGACCCCCATTTGATAAAATTTTTATCCCTGAAACCCCGATCTATTCTTAACAATTAAAAATGTAACTCTGAGTGTACAAATTTAAGCTCTCTGTGTTATAGACCCGTGAGGACACATTTGGTTCCTAAGCCTAACTATCAGTCATTTTGGTTGGGACCCCCTGGCACCCCCTCAAGCACCCCACGTTGAGAACCTCCAGTTATACACTTGCCAAAATGTTATTAACTGACACTTTCAGAAAGTTTCAGCTTCAAGTCCCCGCATCGCAAAGCATGCATTCTAAACTCCTGCTTTTATGTCTTGACTTAATCCTTTAGTTTCAAATGTATTCAAATGCATTGTATAGAAATTCACATATAGCACATTGGCAAGGCTCCCAATAGCAAGTCACCTAAGAGCCTTAATGCGATGGAAGGCGTGGACAGAGAGCACGGGAAGGACAGTGTTTATCAAACACAGAGTGGGTAGCTGGTCACATTTGTCCTTGTAGGGTATGAGAGACGGACAGAGGGAGAGAGGGTAGGAGGTGCTGCAGCATTCCTCATTTCCCCTCAGTAGACCATGCCCACTTAGAGCTATCTAGCAAATGCTTCTTAAATCACACCTGTCTGTCTTCATCTGCACCAATTCCTCTCCATCTGCCACCACCCCACACTTTAAACTAGCCTATAGTACAAGTTCATCATCGCATCCATTCACATGCTTCTGAAACCTTGAGCTGCGACCTTCACTCTTGCCATGTGCATTGTGATTGGCTAAGAGAGTGGTCTGGCTCAGACCACGGACCGTCATGGTAGATAATGATTGTTGATCTCCTCTCATGCAACCGCTCCACTCCCCACCCCCTGCCCCCATGGTGACCTCTCGAGGTGTGCGAGAAGCCAAACCTGCCCTGTAGCTTAAGGCCTACTCTGTATCCTTAGCTTTCTACGCTCTGTGAAAGGAATAGTCTCATGATGAATGAAGATGACTGAGTGGAGGGTGGCGAGCAAAGTCCTTATAGTGGTGCCGGCCCACGGCAGAATAATCTAAATAGTAGTCTTCAAGAGACTTTTTGGAAACGTTTCGGCAGGTAACTGCCTTCCTACTCTGTAGAAGGCAGTCACCTGCCGAAACGTTGGTTTCTTTTTACTCTGCGTCCACAAATAAAGTATTGGCACTTTGGCTACCAGTGTGCAGCCACCACCTTGTCTCTTGAAGACTACTATTTAGTCCACACACACCTCCATGCTGAGCACAGCAGTAATCTGGTTATGGGATCAGGGCACTGGTTAATTAGAGTTAGGAGGAGGCAGCCTGGGGTTGCAAGGTGGATTTAAGGTGTTGGACTGAGATCATCGGCATCAGTTAAGACTTGCTTGAGATTCAGAAGATTCAATGCTCCACATACGATAGAGAGACCGCTCAACAAGGACGTTCATTCTGCAGAAATGAGTTGCAGGCTTCACTGAACTAAGACTTATTACACTAACTACGCCCAGGTAACTTTGTTGTGGGGAATTAATGTGTGATTTGACGGATAACATTGTGAATTGGATATATTTTGCAATTGTAATCTATATTGGAGATTCTTTACAATTGTAATCTACGTATGTCTATTTATGTTCAAATTGGAATTATTGTTCATTATGCTTTTGGCAACATTCCCTGCCTACCAAGACCCAACCCAATTGCATGGTATAGAATGCAGTATGAAAGATAAATCAGTCACCGATCATTAGTTAAGCCTCATGTTTTTGCGGTTCAGCTAACTCTGTTGTTATACATAGCTGTTGAAGATGAGGGTTAAGCCAGCGAGTTTAACACAAGCTTTGAATTATAGTCCACGACATGGTTGCATGTTCCCACGGCTAGGCTGTGTTTGCAGGTGACACATACTGTAAGGCTGTCTCAGCATCACTAACAATAAGGGGCATTTGCATCCATCCAGCTCTTCCACTCTCTTGCTTAATTTATTCTCTCGTGCTCCGCACTGCAGCACGTTGCGAACTTGTAGATCTGCTGTTTTCAAGATACCTGATATATATCAATTATCTCTTTGTAAATAAGCAGAAATGTGCAGCTTTTGCCTTTCAAAAACATGCAAATACAGAAGAAGCTTGGCTAATGAGATTGTAAGCAAGCATCTAGCAGACACTGCTGGTTACCATCAACCAAGGCTGGGATACGTTTAGACGCTGATCCAGAGACCACCACCTGTTCTCTGGGCTTTCCCTTTCTTAGTGAAAGTTCAAGGTCGTTTCAGTGCTTTGTGTGCCTAGAGGAAGCAAGGGAGTATTTGGATTGGACTACACTGACAATTTAGTACATCGACGCTTTCCCCTTCACATTTAGAACTTATTTAATGATGGTGGTTATGCTAATGCGAGTGCTGTATACATTAAGCCTAATTTATAGTGTGTGTGAGCCAAGCCGTGGCACATAGCTCTGTCTGTACTAGATATTATTAGAGTTATGAGCCACGAGCCATTGCTTGTCTCACACAGTATAAATTAGGCATTAGTGCCAAAGACATGCAAGGTTTTAATATTTCTTTCCCCAGTTGTTGCTGTTATTTTAATGAGCTGAGTAGCTCCTCTCTGAGACTTTGTGATCTGTTTGGGTGGTCCGGACTTCTCCTTGGTGGTCTGTCCACTCTTATCAGCTCTCATGCTTCTATAATTTCCTTGTTCTGATGGGTTCCCATTCGTACAATTAATTAAATACAACAGCCAGGAGCTTTGCATCAGCATTAATGAAGGGAGATAAAGCTTACTGAATTACATAAAAGGAAGGAAAGGAATAAAAGCAACACAGTGTGTGTTACTGTCACACCATCATGGAGAGGGAGAGAGAGAGAGAGATGGGTACATTTAAAGATGGCAGTAAAGATGCTTGAGGTGCTTCAGCATAGTAGAGAAAGTGCATTTAAGATGGGAAGACCGACCATTAACCACTTTCAATATTCCTAGTCCAAGTGCACGCAGGCGTTCCTGTTTCTCATCCGTACATTCAGGCTGACCACTGCCCTCGTGCAATGAGACGGACATGAATATAAATAATGCCATCACGTTACATCCAGGGTGATGACAGGACAGTTAATCCCACTCCCGCAGAGAGCCCTGGGTCACATTGGTAAGGCACTGTATGGACAAGCTAGTCTCACAGTAGCCATAGATAATTAGATACACATAGGTGCACATCTATTGGGTGCACATCTATTGAAAAGTGTTTTAAGGACCAAAAAAAAGAAGCGTGACAGACATAAGAATTGCACAACCACGGGCCTCCTTTACAGCCCAGCCAATCAAACACGTGCCTGAGATTTTGTCTGGGAAAGATTTTCTGACTTGTTGTTCAGAAACCCCATCCCTGTAAATGATGACATGAAATGGATGGGTCTGACCATGTGGGACTACTGATAAACAGTCATCCCATTGACGATATTCTCACTGTGGCCAATTTGCTCTCCTGAGTCCTTTCATACTTGGGGGGAGGTGGGGGGGTCACTGTCAATTGTCACATAGTAGGATAAGCACCCTGTTGTTAACATGCTCCTGTACGCTGTCACATACTGGTTTGTGTGTGTTCACACAGACTGTTCCCTGGAGCCCGAACTGGGGGTCTGTGCAGGTACAAAAATAATCTGAGAAACCTTTTGTTTTGGATTAATTTAATCATGTGTGGATTGTATCAACTCAACAGCCCATTAAGCCTGAACCATCATGTTTTTTATCCCTGGTGTTATATTACCAGTTACATTTTAAATGTGTTCCCTTAGAGCACTTATCTCATTGTGGTGTTAGCTCTTCACTGGAGTTGAGCCAGACTGAAGTCCCTGGCATGCTTTATTTCTGTGCTCTGAAGGAAGCCACACTGATATTTTTAGATGCTGTTCTAAATAGCAAAGGCCAGACATCTTCACTTCACCGCCGGGGACGGATGATATTAATTTATTGTCTGATTGACACTACTACCACATTAGCAGACTACCATCATAAACATAGGGGCCTGTAAGTTAATTGCTGTTTTACAATGACACTTGGGCAAATGGGCATTAACGCAATGCAGCAAAGTTTGGTACGATGTGCATCCATCATTTTCCCTCTCTTTCTCCCCGTCTCTCTCCCTCTCTCATTCTGTCACAGTAGATACATTAGGCATTTACACATGCAGCAGTCTCTCGCTCTGTCATTCATAGACTTATTGACTGCTTGAATGTAAATGGTGCATTAATAAAAATAGGCCCATGCCTGTTGGGAAGGCATTCACCTCCGGTTAAGCAACAGCCGTTGTCAGAGTAGCCGTGTACTTAGTGCACTATCCATTATCATAGTACTTGGAGGCCAGTCTATGACGTCAGTACTGCGATGTCATATTGAAATCTCCATATATGGACAAGATATTCAGAGAGATGGACAGACGGACACACAGACAAGTCAAACGATTCTCCAGATATGCGGGGGACAAATACACACAGACAGACAGACAGTCAGAGATTCTGTGCATTTATAGATAAATAAATAGACTTGACCAGTACCCCTACCCCTTCTCGGGGAACACGCAAGTCAGGAACTATGTAAATCAATTTACGATACGGTCCTCTGCGACACGTACGCCGAGTTTGAAGTCGATCGGTCGGGGGGTCTCAAGATACACACACTCACTCACACATATTTTGTGAATTAATAAAAGGATAGAATAAATATATTATTAAAGGGCGCTGGCCTAGTCGGGTTTCTTCTGTCTCTCTCTCTCTCTCTGCATGCCCCCCCCCCTCTATCTCTGCCCCGATTCCCAGCAGCCACTCTACCCCCTGAGCCACTCGACTGCTACCCTATCTATGTGGTGTGATTAGTCATATTGCTCTTGAGGTTTGATCCATGTCGACTGGTCAATGCATTTATATTATGGTGAGTATTCTGTCTACTCACTATGGGGGTCAGATTCTTCCTGGAAGCTGTTTTACTTTCCTTCAGTAGAAGTACCAGGAAAGGCCATTCATGTCCATGGTCACTATTTTTGTCACTCACACAGTTTTCCACTCTAGGATAAAGTCAAGCATGAGGTGTTTGTTTAGAACAGTGAATCAGTGCCAGCCCTGATTAGAGCTTAGATGATTAGTCCACAATGTTAGCAGAGAGATGAAAAATACAGCTGTAAATGTTGAATTATCTTAGGGGTTCCGCAAGTTGCAAAATATTTATTTGATGTGCGCACTGTTTACAAAATGTACAGTATAATGATCCAGTCAGTGTGGTGTGTTGCTATACATCAACATTAAGCTCAGTGTGCATTTCACACTGTTATGTAACCCCATTCCCCTAAACACTGACTGTTCTGATTATGATTCGGTTGTGTCCACTGAACTGCAAAAAAATAAATATTAAGTGTCTGATATACGCACTTGACAATGTATAAACAATGTGCGTACATACTCATAAAGACACAGGTCTGTATCAACACACACTTTCAACTTGACACACAAAGCACTTGAGGCATGCACATTTACATGTGCACAAGGCATGCACATGTAATTCACAGTGGCAGCTGGTTGGATCAGCACTTGGTTCTGTTCTGTCAGTCAATCAGTCCCAAACACAGTCCAGCAGGGCTGATCCCTCCTTCCCCGTGACCCTTCGCAGCCTGGCATAACTGGACACAAGCTCTCCCTCACCATGATACCTGGCCTCATAAACTAACCTCCCCTCTGGAGGTTTCTCTTCTGAACCAGAGTCATGCAAATCAATTGATCCAATTTGACAGGCATTAGGCTGCAGTTCGTCAGAAACTGTTTTAAGAGTCATTGTTTAGCATTGTTTAGTCCGTTGTTTAGCTCTTTCAGCTGAGAGCACCGGCCCAGAGCCACATCTAAAGAGGTAGTCGCATGCAAGTCGAGGTGTGAAGGACAAGGGCTCTAAATAAAAGGAGAGTTGAGGGGGGGGGCAGTATTCCCCCCTCAGGCCCCCACCAGGCCTGCCTGGCTCTCTGGAATAATGGCTGGGCCAATGACAAATAGACAGACATGTCTATGGCACCTGAGGAAAAAAAAGGGGGCTGTGACCACTGCTGCCCTGGAAAGAGATTCTGTCTGTGCTCATTGGTTGTCCAGCCCAGGCCACTGAACAGGGGAGATTTGCCGGGGGTATAAAGTATGTGTGTTGCTTTGAAGGGTCTCTATAAACAGGCAGACAGAGAGGACATCTTCTCTTACTGTCCTCTGATGTCCATCATATTGTTATTTCTTGGCTATTACAGTTTTCAAACTTTGGGACACCTGAGTGTGGAATTGTAAAAAGAAAACTTATTTTTTTAAATCATTCAATTCAAGAAGGACTAGCTTCAGTGTAACACTGAGTGCAGCTGGACTGGCCATGCCTGGGGTGAACCTAGATTTCGTCCCAGCTTCAGAGGCTCCAGCAGGATTGGGCAGCCCTGACAGCTTGTGTGCCGAGTCTGGGCTGGAGGAGGCGATCGGAGACCTGCTTGTCCAGGAGCAGGTGGAGGAGGAGGAAGAGGTCACGGAGCAGAGTTTGGAGCTAACATTGCGCTGTGCAGTTGGGGAGATACACAATGATTTGCAGGTCTTTGGAAA
The DNA here is from genome assembly GCF_963280865.1 of Gymnoscopelus braueri. Taxonomy (NCBI): domain Eukaryota; kingdom Metazoa; phylum Chordata; class Actinopteri; order Myctophiformes; family Myctophidae; genus Gymnoscopelus; species Gymnoscopelus braueri. The sequence goes on from NC_137608.1 coordinate 30,353,082, forward strand.
GCGAGTGGATGCCCGGCTTGAGGAGGCAGCTGCCCAGGTGGCTCCATTGGCCGAGGCCCTTGTTGGTCTTCAGGAGGAAAACCTGAGGCTGCAGGTTCAGCAGGAGAGGCTTGTGAGACAAGTGGAGGCCCTGTGCCGGGCAATGGGCCTACCTGAACCCTCTATTCATGTACCACCCAACACTGAAAGCTTACCATCCATTCCCTGTGACCCCCATGCTCTATCCAGCGCACCTCTGGATATGTCCAGTATTCCCCTGGATGCTTTATTCGCAGCACTCTCAGATACTCCATCCAATACACCACCAGGTTCACCCAGCCTACCTCTGGATTCTCCATCCAGAAAACCCTTGGATACACCATCTAGTATTCCCATGAAGCCTGATCCCTGCTTCCATGAATCAGAATCTCTATCCAGTGGAACAGATGAAGCAGCCACTCAGAAGCCTGAAACTGAAACAGTGTCTGTCTCTCACCCTGCCACCTTTGCAACATGTCGCTCTTCTTCTGCTCCTTCTCTCATCGGAAACCTTTCTCGCACAAACAGCATGGTATGGTGTACCTCATCATCGCTACAGTTTTAACCCATATATTGTTCTTGGAATACTATTTGGTAATGAGGTATCTTGTGTGCAAAGCTGACAATTTGGCCGCTAGAGGAAAGACCATGGGGTCAACAAAATCAGCAGGGTTCATCATTTGGGGAGAATGGAGTTTGTGCAAATTCCATGGCAATACAGCCAGTAGTTTTTGAGATACTGTATATTGTTTGGGAATAAAGTGGTGGCCGACTAACATAGCCATCCTTTACCACTGCTAACGTATTGCTTACAGTACGTATGTGCTCCCTGACATTTTTGGGTCTCCTATGCTAGTTTGTATAGCTGTGGAGTCTGTGTTTCTTGTGGTCACGGCATAACTATAATAACTGAACCAGGCAAGATCTTCCGTAGGAAATGTGTTCTAGTGGCAGAACTGACACACTTCCTGGTGTGTGGAGAAGCGAAACTGTCACTATCTGTACACTAGTTTCCTGACCAAACTTAAAATGGCCATAACTTTTACTCTCCTGGGAAATGTATGTACCGTAAACAGACTTAAGAATTGTGGTTCCTGAACTTTGCATGTAGAGATATTCAGATCAGCTGTGTTGTGACTGGTCTCCATGGAACACAGCCAGAGAAATTGGCAACTTAAAGGGCTCTACTCTACAATGACCTCTATGGCCCTCAAATCGCTCTTCAAACAACTCTTTAATAGAGTAGGATAGAGTTGCCACTTTGGATTGGCAGTGTCACTTTGTGCTTCTTTCTCACTATTCAACCAACCATCTCACAAAAATAGTGTTTTAAATATAGTGCATGTGACATTTGCGTAAATCATTCTCATTCTTTCATGTATTATAACACATTTACCATGAATCGGCACCTTTTATAAATCATGTAAAAAAAACTATGAAGATTTGAAAAGACTTCCAGAGTTCCTGTTAATTTCCATTATTATTATTTTTAAAAAAAAGATGTTTATGCAATTATCACTCCGATGATCAAGATGATAGATAAAGTGTAGATGATCATTGTATCAGAGAAATTCTCTCACTTGCCCCACACACATTTGCTCTTCGCTTCACTAAGAGGCCTTGTTTGGCCCATTGTGTCCAAAAACATTCCTCTGGGGAAGAGCTCTGGCCAGAAAGCTCTTGTACAGAACACTGTCCATTGTCCCTCCATGGTTATAGCCAGAGTGGAAGACAGGAGAGTTTGTGATGGAGACAGAGCCAACTGTCTGGGCTATATCTGTATCTGGACCTGGAGCCAATAACAACAAAGGCAATAATAGCCACCAGACCAAACCATGACCCTTCAGCATGCATCAGCACTATGGACATTTACAAGGTGTCATGTATAAGTTATTATAGTTGCTCATAAATAGTTAGATGGTCAGGTCTGTCTTAGATAGATGTATAATGCTTTTTTTGGTATCTTCTCCATTTCGCACCTCACCTCAGCAGTACACACTAATTCAACATTCTCTCTCCTACATTCTGCTGCACCAAGAACTGCTCCCTGGCTGCACAGCTGCTCATTCTGTGGTATAAATTCCAGCATCCTGACAGGAAGACTAGGGATGTTATTCCACATAGTTTATGTATAGTAGTGCAGCTATCGGGCCGTGTAGCCACAATGGGGTCACCTAAACGCCTTGTATCCGTAGACACAGGCTATTTCAGCAATACTGTAGTCTGAACCAAGATACGTTTTAACAGTCTGGGACCTGTTTTGTGACAGTATGTTGACTCAGCAACTAGGCTGGAGGTCAGAGATGATGAGGGTTGTCTTAATACAAAGGAAAGCCCGTCAAGGGAGAGTATTCAAAGGAAGACTTATGACCACCCCCACAAACCAGGAAATGTCCCTCTTGTCCAGGAAGTTTTACTAAAATCCTGTTTTAGTCATTACATCCTAAACGTCAGTGAGCGTCAGTGTGTTTTGTAAACACAGCTGGAGAGTGGCTTCCAGCAGGGAACTTGCTTTCAAACGCCATTTTCTCACTCAGAGTAAGCTTGATCTCCAGGACGTTTGACTGTTCATTAGTAATATAATATAATAATAATCTCTGAAATGTATTTTGCTGATGGGTTCCCAGATTGCATAGTACTCACCTGCACTCACAGCCAGCCAATATTATGATTTTCCAACTAAACATAAACCTATGCATGGCACCAATAATCTACACACCAGTGCAGTTTGAGCCGAGTCAAACTCAACTACATATTTTTTTCTGAGACTAATCAAATGTAACTTTTATTCCTTCCTTGTGTATGTTTGTGCATGTGCAGATGGAGACGGGGCCAGTTGTGGCCTCTGAGCCTGCGTTTTCTGTGGAGCCGTCGGTGCAAATAGCCTGTCACTCCCCAGCCATTCCTAATGGCTCATCCACTAGCGCTCAGACTAAACCTGATGATCACTCCGGAAAACTGACCTCTGACCAGCTAGCTGCCATAGAGGATGAAGAGCTCCTTGACAAAATGGTACTTGACACCCTGATATTATGTCCTATCGACTAGACGTAACTTTATTTTAACAAATACAGCCATTTAAATTGTGACATAAATAAAATCTACATTTTGCAGGCTTTGAGAGTATATTTGGAAAGGTAATTATAGTGACCTTTCCTTTAGTAGTGACCTTTTGTGTGTTTTGTTTCTGTACAGTATGTATGCTATGTTAACACCGCATGCATAAATATAGAGCTATGCCATGTGGCTTTTTCTGAGGACTGACCTCTCATTCTTTTGATTCATGGTATGTTTTACTTTGTTTTTTCAGCTTGATGAGTCAAAAGACTTTGAGGAGAGGAAGATGATCCGGGCTGCCATGAGAGACCTTCGTAAGAGAAAGAGAGGTGAGAGTGAGACAAATGCCAAAAGCAGTATTATCTCATACGTTTTCTGTGTTCAAACTCTTATTCTTGTGTTCGGCTCCCTCATGTCTTTATTCTTTTAGTTTATTCTGATTGGCAGTGCTGTCTTCTGTTCGGTCTTGTACAGATCTAGTCATATCACTGTCTTACAGGGACTACATTTACTGGAACCAAATCATTTCTCTCCCTCATTCTCTGCTCTCATTTCCACATTATTGCTATCCATTCTGTCCCCAGAGGCCAGGCTGGGATGTACTCAAGAAGAATTAGGTAGGACTGGTTGGTGTGCAGTGTGGATTTACATTCTCTGTGTGTTATCAAAAGTTTTAATATCCGCAAAAAACAAGAGAAAAAAAGCATGAATACTTGAAGAAGTACACATTTGGTTTACAATGAAGGATATTGACGAAGATTGTTAAACATGCATGAATTTAGATGTGTGTTGTGTGTGTGTGTGTGTGTATATACCCGAGTACCTTGCACTCACCTCACTAATGAAATGTGTATCAGCTCATGTTTATTGTCTGTCTTGTGGCAAGCACTCGCCATAATGTAGGATCCACCTAGTGTCTGGTTGTGTTGAGCTACCTTCTGAGACTCCTAATGGGATTCTGAGTCAGATCTAGAGAGATCTCTGAAGGTGGTGTGCACTGCACTCACTGCTGTTAGAATAACGTTATTATGTGGGTTTTTGGGCGGTGAAACCGCCCCTATAAGTGAGATTTGGAAAAATGTACATTTTCCTGCGCTGTGATCTGGGCCCAGGAAATGTGTAGAATTATCCTGCGCTGTGATTGGCCAATCACAGTCTATTCAGGACTGTGATTGGCCAGTGTCACATGACACATGTGCATAGCCCTATATAAGTAACCATAACTTGAAAAAAACCAAATATTGGTTTTTTTCAAGTTATGGTTTCGTCCATCATAAAGAGTGTTTCAATAAATGTATTTATCTTTTGTACATGATTGGTTGACTCCATTCAGTATTGTGATTGTGTCTTGCTGATTAGCTAGCAAGACACCGCCCACTTCACACAGGGTGTGATTTTTTTGTTTAATGTGTGAACTCATGTAAGACTGGGATCAGCCCAGGGGTAGCAATGGAAGCATGATTAAGATATCAGTGTGCTGTGTGCAAAATGTGTTGATCCTGGCTAAGCTCTCTGCAGGCAATGTTAATCTGTTTGCTCTCTTTGATGACTGGTGCTATTACTCTGCAACCCTGGCTGGACTGTCTGCCTCCCACCTGTGAGCGTTTGTGTGTGCAAAGGCATTTTATGGTACCGTGGAAAGAATCCTGAATCGCCACAAATATGGGAACCCTTGTTTAATGTGTTCCCGTTTCAGTCAGATAAAGTGCTGTCAGCTTGTTTAGGGGCCCCCTTTGTCCTCCTCCTCTTTTTCCACTGACATCATCCCTCAATCTTCCCCATCTCTCCATCCATCTCAGACCAGAGAGAAAAAGAGCGTGAAAGCCGTCTGCAGGATCTCCGTCAGCAGAGAGATGAGAAGAAGGGTCGCACGGCGGGAGGCGCTGGAGAGACGGTGATGCGGACGGTGGAGAAGTCGGTGGATGGCTCCACACTCAGCCAAGTCACCAAAACGGACCGCTTTGCCCAGTCCGGTAGGTCAAAGCACTCCACTTATTATTGTTAATACATGCACATATTGGTACATCACAAAATATGATTTAAGTGTGTGTGTGTGTGTGTTTTAGATGATGGCAGCAGGTCAACACGCAGCATGATCATGGAGACGAGTTACATGCAGAAAACAGACAGTGAGTCATAACTGTGCTCTCATCCATCTTTTAGAGAGAGACGGCTTTGTCATTACAGTGTTGCCACCTACTGTCGTTAATGTAACTTTGTGTTTTCATTACACATCATCCATCTCTCTCTCTTTCTCTACTCTTCAGGGGGGACACTCCAGTCCAAATCCTACAGCTACTCCTCCTCCTCCTCCTCTTCCTCGTCTACTACGACCAAGAAAGTGGGCAGGTGGGGTTCTAGAGCTTCAATAATTATGTTCAGTATACCAATTATAATAAAACAAATTGCAGTTACAAAGTCTTTACCAGTGAACTCCCTCCATGCCACCAGTGTGTTCGACCGCGAGGATGACACGTCGTCTCGCAGTGGCGGCAGCCTGGCTGCTATGGAGCGAAAGCAGGCGGAGAAGCGCAAGGAGCTGATGAGGGCCCAGACACTGCCCAAGACGTCCGCCATGCAGGCCCGCAAAGCCATGATCGAGAAGCTTGAGAAGGAGGGCGGGGGGTGAGGATAAACAGACAAAGAAAAGGGCACGGCTAAAGAAAGAAAGGGAATATGTCAAAGCATGTAAATATTAACACAACCCCCCCCCTCCCTTTTCTTTTAGCCCCGGGAATCAGGCAGTGGCCAAGGTAAACAAGGTCCAGCGTTCCACTAGCTTTGGTGTGCCCAATGCAAACTCCATCAAGCAGATGCTGCTGGACTGGTGCCGTGCCAAGACCCGCTCATATGAGGTGAGTCAACGGGCATCAGCGCTCACTCTACAAATTAAATTGTGTTCACTTTACTCTGAGGGTGTAAATGGGTCCATTTTATAGTCTTACAGAGGTTAAGTAATTTTACCATGCACAATGTCCTTGTTTTCTCTGATGCCAATAAATCGAGATTATACACGAATCTGCTCACTAATTATATAAACATGATAGTCCAGACTCCAGACACAAGTAAATTACATGAGCCAGTGATTTAACCACTCGTTACTCCTCCCTGTATCCCCATCACTGCTGATCGCTTGTCTTTTCCTGCAGAATGTAGAAATTCAGAACTTCTCCTCCAGTTGGAGTAACGGCATGGCGTTCTGTGCCCTGGTCCACAATTTTTTCCCTGAGGCCTTTGACTACGATTCAATGAGCCCCAGCAACCGCAGGCAAAACTTTGAGGTGGCCTTCAGCACCGCAGAGTGAGTAAACGCACACACAAACACACACACACACTACTTGGATTACACTGTTTGTCCTGCATATATGTGCGCTGACCACATCAGTGAATACAGTGTTATGAGTTTTGATTACAAGTGAGACCATCAACCATGTGACCTTTTACTCTTCAAGAAACCACATCAACAGGATCATAAGCTTGGGTTCCTTTAAGCCTGGCAGACAAAAATGAGAAGAAACAAGCGGAAGATAATCTTGCAAGCTACTGCAGGCTTTATCTTATCTCTAGGGCTGGAGGATTACAGATGATATCTTTTATTCCACATACTCACGCAAAGAGAACAAAATGAACGTCAAAGATCTACTGTACAACCCAAAGCCAAACATTTTATTCCTTGCTACATTGTGCTCAAATCCAATCCACGATCGTGTATTTGTGTTGGACAGATTAGTCCCTCTCATTTATGAACAAAGTACATTGATTTAACTCATGTAAGTAATCCACATTCCACTCTCTCTCTTAGTGAATACTTAATACTTGCTGGATGGTCTTCCAGTCAGCCTCTGTAATATCTATTTAAGAATCAAATACAGTAACAAGAACAGAGTTTTGCATTAACAATGAAAAGAGACGCTAAACGTCTATTCATCACCGCAGCAAGAAGCCTGGAAGACCTGATTTGGACCAGTAAGACGTCTTTGCGTGGACAGCTGCCGCCCAGATCCCGTCCCCTGTTCATATCGAAGTGTCATTTTTCCTGTCTCTCTCAGGTGTACCATGTTACCTCAAGGATGAGTGTCCACTGATCCTACTACTGCACTATTTACCTCACCTCTAAAACCCCATCTGTCCTTCACTAAGCGTAACCCCTGATCTAAACCAAGAGATCTACTATGAACAACCCCTCCCCCAAGCAACTATCAGGTCAAAAAAAAGGGATGAGCACTCGACTGCCACTCAGACTTTATCTCCATCTCTCCCTACCATTAATCTTCCTCTCCTCTCTTTTCGTACAGTACTTGTACTACCTCTGCGCTCTCTCTCTTCTTATTTGGATGACGTTACACCATTTCAACCACTGTTGTTGCACCCACCACCAGTGTATGCTGTATTCACATGCTGATCGTAGGACTGTGATTCTGCTGCTGTTGATGATGATGATGATGATGATGATGATGACAATCACCATACCCTCCACCCCCAACACTTCTTGTCTTATGTTTTGCACTGCCACTCACTTCTCGTTCTCAGGCACTCATGCACCACTTGACTTGTTTGCCGTGATCTTGAACCCCAACACACACACACACACACACACACACACACACACACACACACACACACACACACACACACACACACACACACACACACACACACACACACACACACACACACACACACATCCTATATGCACCAGTGTGTTTGTTTCCTCTCTAGGATCATTGTTGTTTTTTTCAACGTGTTTTGTATTTGTCTGTGGGGGAAGCGTAAAGCTTAATTAATACTCCATCACACAAAGGTTAGAAATCTGTTCTTGTGTGCAATCAACACGGAGTATAAATTAGGCTTACCCCCCCCCACCCTCACTGTACCGTATGTCTGAAGTCTTGTATGTCACAGAAAAAAACAACAACCGAGCAAACAAAAATGCTAAATGGGGCATCACCTGATGGTCCCATTTGACCTTTTGTTGTGTCGTAATGCGTGTGCCACGTACTGTATGTTATCATGATGTTCATGAAGCATGTCAACTCATGGATATATCTGTCAACACAGAGAATGTAATGTTATTATGTCTTTTTTTGTGTTTTTTCTCTCTCTCCCCCTCTTGTCTTCTCACCCTGAATCTCTTCATGTGGCTGCTCACGGCTTCGTCCCTCACTGTCTCCTTCCTTCCTGTCTGTCCTTTCATTTCATTCTTTGGTTCACCTCCTGTTTCCTCTCTGTCTGTAATTCATTCTTTTCACCCCTTTACCTTTACCTTTCATTCCTTGCTGTTGGTCTTCCTCTCTCTCTGTCTCTCCTCTCTCTCTCTCGCCCCTCCCTCCCTCCCTGGCGGCGGGTGCAGGAAGCTAGCCGACTGTCCCCAGCTGCTGGATGTGGATGACATGGTGAAGATGCGTGAGCCCGATTGGAAGTGTGTGTACACGTACCTGCAGGAGTTCTACAGGGGTCTGGTGCAGAAGGGCCTGGTTAAAACCAAAAACTCCTCCTAGAGTCACACCCAACCCAAATTAAACTCATGGTGAGAGGGGGACAACACCCATGGAGGAACCTCACAATGGTGCTGCAATGGTGCTGAGACTTTTAATGGGGCGAAAGTGTCTGTATGTCCTGTTTTACTGTCTTTGTGGTGATCAAAGTCACCACACGGATAGTAAAGCCAGACAAACATTGTTCTGGTCATTCTTTAATTAGAGTTACTATTGTGATACAGGTTTGGATTAGAGTTAGGCTGAGGAGTTAACATTAGGGTTAGTTTTAGATTAAAGGCAGCAAGTAAAAACTGCATTTCTAATATCCCCTAATATACAGTTGTTGTTAGATTATTACGGGTGTGTGCGTGCGTGCGCGTGTGTGTGTGTGTGTGTGTGTGTGTGTGTGTGTGTGTGTGTGTGTGTGTGTGTGTGTGTGTGTGTGTGTGTGTGTGTGTGTGTGTGCGCGCACACGTGTCCATGTTTGTGCATGTCAGCACAGCCAGACCCTGGCCCAGGCAGAGGGCCAGACATCAGCACTCCCCATCTGCAACTCCACACTTTAAAAGGAACGGTGGTATCACAATGTTTCAAACAAAGGGATTAGAAACAACACAGAGAGGAAAGAAAAGTTGTGTAATGTCCACTGACAAGAAGCAGTATTGCTAAGGGTTTATGGGCGTTACAAGGCTTTTAAAGGCTGTTTTGTAATGACATTGGTTTGATACTAAAATTACTGGCTTTTTAAATATGATATGTGAATATATGAAGTGACAAGAAGACATTTTAATTATGTTGTTTAAATATTTTCTTTTATTCGTTGTTCCAGTTGATTTTCCACTGTCTACCAAAATGCTACCGTTTTTGACTAATATGTTGCTGACAGTGAGTGCTGCGAGTTTCATGTGAGGATAGTGCCACCTTGTGGGCATTGCATGCAAGACGCCCATTGCCATTGGCATTCTCTGTCCCTGAATTTGTTAGGATTGCTAATATACCAGCCTTCTTTACAAGTATTATTAACACTAACTCTTTATTGGATTCCTATTGCTCTGTTTTTTTTAAAGCCTGTATGACTGTATGAGAAGATTAGAAAACTATAACATTTTGGGAATCTGTGAAGGAAGTTACTCTTCTTCCATCGCCCACATCTCACAGGTCCATCCTCACATGTCCCACTGTCCCACACTTACGGTTTTGTGTACCTGTCCCTCAGGGCCTTTGCCAACTGCATGCCCCTCCTGGAGGTGGAGGACATGATGATTATGGGTAACAAGCCTGACTCCAAATGTGTCTTCACCTACGTGCAGTCTCTGGTCAACCACCTGCGCAGGTACGAGTTGAAGACCCTGGGTCGGGCCTCAGACCTCTGATCCCTGTATTCAACGTGTGTTTACAACCACCCTAGCCCTCTTTGTCCCACCCAGAGTAGGGTGCACCCCTCTATGCTACCCACAAACCCTGGCCCCATTCAAATCCTCATCGGATGACAGCCAAGACTCAGTCAAGAAGGAATGTCATGCATCTGATGTAAGCATCTCTGGTGGACAGTTTTGGGGATAATGTGTGTGTTTGTGTATCAGTTTGCTGATGATCTTTTTTGGCAATAGTGATGAGTTTGATATATTCTTCATCTCTTCTGGATGCATATGTTCTTTATATAAAATCATTCAATCTCCAGTAAGAGAGAGCCAATGTTTTTATCAGCAGAAAGTTTGAGCTTTAATAGTTTTTGATATATATATATTTTTTATTATTTGTTCATTAAGTGGTGTTTACTGAGAGAGCCCTAAAGAAATGTACAAGAGAAAAATATTTTTAACAGTCCCCTTTTAAATTAAATATTAATTAACTTTTTGATACGCTTTTGTAACTATTGTAAGTTGTTAGCATATCTGATGGTGATGCCATTGGAAAATATATATATGTTACAGGGAAATTGGAGAACCAGGGAAATTGGAGAAGGAGCACTCGTTTTCACCGCCCCCCAAGCAATTCTGTAGAAACAACACTAGAGGGAGCCACGAGCCAGGCTTCCCAACTAAAGTGCACACACATATATGGCCGCGACCACACGCACGCACGCACACGCACTCATGCTTTCAATTTAGAAACAACACTAGAGGGAGCCACGAGCCAGGCTTCCCAACTAAAGTGCACACACATATATGGCCGCGACCACACACACACACACACGCACACACGCTCATGCTTTCAATTTGGTTTATTGAAAGCAGGACTGTTAAGATACTTTTATTGTGTTCTGGCTTTTGTTTTAGTTTCTCCCTGACACACACACACACAGAGTGATCCATGAAAACAACTATTCTGTCCCTATCGGTTCACAACTCGGACGGCGCTGATTCGACTAGCAGAGCATCGGCCGGTCAGCGCGGGCACTCGCGCCTCCTCGGCCTCGAGCTCTGCTGAGTCTGCGTGCCGCCGTCATGGACAAAAACTATTATCACGTGTGCGTGTGAACGCGTGTTCAGCGTTCCCCTAGCGTAGCTTCCAGGTTGCTACGTGGGGGGGAACAACAAAAGACAGGTCTGCGTCGTATCAAAGCCCCGCCTCGCCCCGAAGCCGTGCCTAAAAACGAGCGCTCTGTCTTCAATCTCCCTGGTTCTCCAATCTCCCTGTGACTTATACATGCATAACATGATGCATCTCTATATTGTCAGTCTCCATTCTGGTCATTATTTCCGCCAGGAGATCATGCATTCGTCCTGTGTGTCCCTCTTGTCTGTCTGCAGGTATTCTCTCATACTAGGCCGATCAGTGTCATTGCTTGTGCTGATGGCAGGGTTGTATGTTTTTCAAACTGATAAATGACAACTGTCATTCTATTTATCAGCGCCAGGCTGGCCAATCACAAAACTCCTGTCCCTCCGGCTTATAGGATGAATTGAAACTAGCCAATCGCAGACATGCAAGTTCGCCGGCAGATGCTCCATTAAAACCAAATAAACATTTAGAAATCAATGTCCACGCACATTCAACACAGTCCGAGCTGTCGTGTGGTTGTCTTTAACCCCTTTTAAAGAGTTTAGAGTACCGATGTTCGGCAAAGCATTCACCAAAATTATTATAGCCCCCTCTTGATGTACAACTGGTAATCACATTCTGTGCTACTCTTTCATGGCTATAGGTAGAAAATTACATGCGCTGCTACTATTATTTGGGCATGCCTCCTGGTGGAGATTTGCGCTCTACTGAGTGCACCTTTTTAGTTTCAGGTTGTTTTTTTTCTAACCAAAAACTGCATGCTTTTTAAAAACACTTACTTGAATTATTTAAATAGTTATCCTATTGATCATCATATATTTAATTTCCTTTAATTCATGAGCACTGGGATGTTTTTCACTTGTAGTTAAAATTGTTGCAACCTCAGTGTCTTTGCAGTCCTATACTCCGATGCACTGCAATGCTATTAAGACCCAGGTTCAGTTGTTGTAATACATTATACTATTGTATTATGTTTTATGCAAATTCCCTTACACCAGCTAAATCCATGGTTATGTATTTGACAATGAGTCACTATTCATGACTGAACTCACATGCATTTTTCAGGTAGAAAAGTCCCATTGCCTTTTTGTTTCCTGAGATCGCAACAAAGGAACTGCATTGTTTAGATGTTTCCTATTTTCATATTTGACTGGCTACAGCTTGAAAAAAACACTGCCGTCGCCATCCTATGTGACCTCACAGACCTGATCCTCGTACACAGCCCTTTCAGAGGGCACATTATTTATGTTCTGGTAGACATTTAAAAGTTATTTTATTAGGTTGTACATTTAACTTTCTGATTGTGTTTCAAAAGACATACGAGCCTAAAGTAGCACAATTAAATTATTTTAAAAATGCGACGACTATTTGGGCCCAATGAAAGCTGGCTTTCCACTTAGTCAATCGAACACAGTATGACATGTAAGAAAATATTTTATTCAGTTTGTAATTAAGTCCCAAATTATACAATATTTAGGTTGATTTCAGAACTGCAATCCATTTGGTCATGCTCCATTTTAGTGTTTAATATTCCACTGCTGTCAACTCATAATTTCATGTTACTGTGCACCACAATTAAATGTGAATTGACAATTAAACCAACTTAAATTGAGACATTTCTTGTGACTTTTTTTCAGAAACTCCGTTTTGTGTAGCTTCACATATAAAGTGGCATGTAAAAAGGTTAACAATGTAAAAGTTTTATTTTCGTTTATCATTCAACAACAATTTGCCAAACCTTTCACTTACAGTCTTGAATTTGTAAGTCCCACCCACCGGAACAAATAGCATCAGCCCCAAACCAATCGGGTGATTTTACGCCTGGGGCTTCATTCAGTTTCACAGTGGACAGGAAGTTAACAAACACAATGAAAGATTAAGTGAGGAAAGACTCCTGAGGACATGAGACACATAATGGAAAGAAATATGGACAGTACTGTAAGGTTCTCTATAAGCACCCACAACATGTCATTATGCTATTGGTCTTACAAAACAAGCTGACAAATAACAGTAAAAATCTATGTGCAACTTCAGAGTATGGTGTGTAAGCTGGATGCTGATGCTAACTGGGACCCCTAAGTGTGCTGGTCCATGATCTGCTGTCACTTTCTAACAAATTATTTGATGAACAGTGATAAACTGATCATGGACCAGCCACGTAGGAGACTGTGCTGTGGTTTTCCCTTTTGTCTCATTGGAGAGTTGAGCCTAATCTATCCTTTTGTCGTACAACGTGAATGTAAATGTTGTTCAGCTAAGAAATGTTTTTTTATTTAAAATCATTTAGGTGAGCAACACGTTCGTACGACAAAGTATAAACTCTGCTTTATAGGTCTGAGCGTGTCGCCTTTGAGTCAGGAACTGAGGCTTTCTCTGTTGGGGGAGAAGTGGAGGTCTGAGACTGTGGCTCTTCCTTGGCAGGGGAGAATCGGAACTCCTCTGGCACCTCATCATCAGATTTAGCCTTCTTGTAGAAGCCCAGCTTTCCCAGTAGTTCATTGATCTCAGAGCGGCTCATGTCGGATAGGCCTATCCGCTGAGGGTCACACAAAATATGGTTTAACATTTTAGAGATAGCCCAAGCACTCATGACTCAAATAAGTGTATATACATATATAGTCCCAATAATGACCGTCATCACTATACATAACCCTTACATACTGTACAACATAAACCTAGTAATCATAGGTTTATCAAATTTCTATTGACAAACTTGCTTGGGGACAGAACAGAAATTCTGATAACACCTGTTCCCACTTAACAAAGAGGATGATGTAACATTTACCTGCCGTCGTGAGACAAATAACTAGCGTAAAACAAGACACTTACATCCAGTTCCTCATAGTAGTGGTTGAGGAGGACAAGCTCAGGGTCTGCCCCAGGAATGTGCTTCATTACCAGGTTGTGGCTAGGTGACGGTGGTCAAGGATCAGGACAGACAGAAAATACTGGAGGTCTTGGTTTACAATTTTGTAACACTTCTGCATTTACAGTATAACAATTAAAAACAAAACACTGAGGTAAAGGATACTAAAGAGGAATATCCTGGTTCACAAAGGCTTTGACCTGTGGGAAAGAGTTGAGAGAATAATTGGTCTGTATTAGGTGTAAAGAAGTATTTCAAGTACTTTAATGGTTCTCAGCAGGACAGGATTACTATTAAATGTGCAGTATTTCAATGTCTTTCTTTTCCAAAAAAAGTAAGAGTTAACTTTACCTCAACCAGCCTGTTCAGCTGTCATCCACCACATGACTGGGGAAAAAATGAATCTTGCATTCACTCCCAGCATGAGATAAAATAGTACTGTAGCAATTTACAAGCAATATACACAATACAAATGAAACATTTATTCTCACATAATTCAAATTCACATCTTGAGAAGAGTCCAATTAGATGGACGCCTTCAGTGCAGTACATTAGCTTGAAGTTCAGTGCCTTCCTCAAAAGGCACTTTGGCAACAATTGTGGTCATTGTTATATTAGTGAAATTCTACATCCAGAACTGGAATACGCCACCCTTTTGGTATTTTAATGCAGCCTCATCAGTGATCTAGTCTTTCTGTGATTTGTCAATGGCTCTACCTCTGGGCCAACCTGCTGCTGCATACTGTTGTTATATTGCAGAGTATCTTTACTATTAATTTACGAAAGGCCTTAATAGCTGCTATCCAATGTATTGAGAGGAATGCCAAACCCAAGCTTTTACAGAAATGTGTACGTCTGGTATTGTTCACGCAGGTATTCTCTTCCAGGTGTGAAATACATAACAATAGAAATGGATACAAGATGACAGGTGTGGTGTTTGAGTGACACCCTGGGGGAGATCATACCTGATTACCTGCATGGTCTTTCACAAAGAACAGAATAGAGTTTCAGAAACTAGTATATTGTAAAGCTTGCAACCAGACTCTTCAGTGGAGCCTCCCCCTGTGGTAACAGGAAAGGGGGGCACTAGGGACATCTGGGCACCTCGATGTAAAATTGGCTATTTTGTCCAAAATGTTAAATAAAATATTTGGAAAATGTTTAAGTAAAGTATACACATGATTAGAACATGCTTAAACATTCGACAATTAAGGTCTAATAATTCTACCATGTGCTACAAAAACCTGTATATCCAGTCATTTTGGGGCTTAAAGAAGAAGTTGAAGGCTAAAATTAAGTCTGATGATGAAGTACCGTGCACATTACGTAAGACCATTTTTCAAATATATCTTTTAACATTTTGGACAAAATAGCCAATTTTACATCGAGGTGCCCAGATGTCCCTATAGTGCCCACCCATCCTGTGACCTCGGTTTCTGGTATTAAATTACATGAATTATTTACCACCATAGTTAGTGGTGAAAAATATTTCACAATTGTTCATCTGGGTGTTAAGTAACCAAGTACATGTACTCAAGTAGTGTAGCTACTTAAGTACAATTTTGAGGTACTTTTACTTCTACTACACTACGTCTCAGAGGCAAATATTGTACTTTAACTCCACTATTATTTGAAAACATTTAGTTACTTTAGATTTTGATCATTATTTAAAAATCAACCGCTTCAGCATTTTGGCCATTTGAAAATAGACAATCTACAAGCTTGCATTGTGAGCTTGTAGATCTGCTATTTTCAAAAGATTTGTATACATTTGAAAAGTTGTAAAATGGGACATTCTGCATAATGAGTACTTTCTACTTTTGGTACTTTAAGTACATTTTGATACTAATACTTTTATACTTTTAATCAAGTACATTTTGAATTCCGGACTTTTACTTGTAACAGACTGTGTTTCTACATTGTCGTATTGATACTTTTACTTAAGTAAAAAAAATGGAGTACTTTCTTCACCACCACTGCATCTAGGCCTCCAACAAATAAAGCTATCATCCTACTCATCATCATCCACACATAATTCACGCATGCGTGAACACAGAACGCGGAAATGTGGGGATAAAATTCATTCAAGTTGAACGATTTCAAATCGTAATTGATAACATGAAACGATACAAGCCTCGCCACAGACGTCATCCCCCTAAACTTTATCTAACACGAAAAATATAAAATAATAGCTTAATACTGTACCTCCACTCTCGCCTTCGCGAGACCTTCTAGTTTCTTCACATCCACATCATATGCAGAAGCACATGAAAGGACGGTGGTCAAGACCAACCACCACATGATTTCTCCTTGGCTTGTTCGGGTGGAGACCGTCGGTCCGAGAGCTGCTGTTCTTCTGTTCTGTTCTTGTCCACAGAGGCTGCAGATCTGAGTGGATCAGGTGAAGACTGAAGAGGAGGCTGAGATGATGTGCAGTGCTGCCAGATTGTGTGACAGAAATAAGCAACCAGGTCTATGAAAACAAGCCCAAAAGAAGCAAGCTGATTGCCATTTAAACATAATCAGTCATTATTGGCTATTTGAAAATAGCCGATCTACAAGCTAAAAATAGCAGATCTACAAGCTCAGAATGCGTCATTATTGTGAGCTTGTAGATCTAGCTCACAATCTAGATCTAGTTTTATTTTTTTCTTAAATTTGAAAAAGAAATTGAATATTTTTTAAAACAGACAAATCTTTTATGGGGGGGGGGGCCCTGACATAAAATATTTTCAGATGGGGTCCGCAGACAAATACATATTACTTTGGGTTTGGGGGGCCCTTGGGCCTTGACTCTTTGAAATGTTTGAGAACCACTGGTTTAAACAACATTATGAATGAAGCCCCCCCAAAAAAAACTACACTTTAGAAACAAGTTAAAAAAAAACTGCAACAAGCAACTTACCAGAAAAACTAGCCCAACGTCGCTTATAATAGGCGGACATGGCAACACTAAATGTGCACAACAATGTCACGTCCGGACGCTTTGCCACGTCAAATGTTTCATGAAGGAGGGTTGAGGAGATGGGCCAATGAGCATAGCCTCAGCCTGGCATCCAGTACCTACATAAGAAAATAATGAGTAATTGTCAGTGGTGGTAAAAGTACTCACATTTTTTACTCAAATAAAATATCAATACTGCAAGGTAAAATACTCTGTTACAAGTAAAAGTCCAGAATATAAAATGTACTTGAATAAAAGTACCAAAGTGTTGGCATCAAAATATACTTAAAGTACCAAAAGTAAAAGTATCCATTATGCAGAATGTCCCATTTCACAGGTGTATAAAATGTATAAACATCTTTTGAAAATAGCAGATCTACAAGCTCACAATGGGTTGCGATGCGATGCATTGTAGCTTGAAGATCGGTTATTTTCAAATAGCCAAAGTTTAAAAAGAGCTGAAGTGGTTAATGTGTGTTTTGCAATTATAATCCAAATCAACAAAGTAACTAGTAACTAAAGTTTTCTAATAATTGTAGTGGAGTACTACAATATTTGCCTCTGAGATGTAGTGGAGTAAAAGTAAAAGTATGACAAATTGGAAATACTCCAGTAAAGTAAAAGTACCTCAAAACTGTACTTAATCACAGTACTTAAGTAAATGTACTTAGTTACTTTCCACCACTGGTAATTGGTGATTGTTCTCTTACCTAGCATTAAATTCAAGGCAAGGCATGTGTAGCACATTTCAACAACAAGGCAATTTAAAGTGCTTTGCATAAATCAACTAGGGACCACTTAGCCTGTTTTGTAACCCTGTAGCCTACCTTTTTATATTTGGGAGTTGAGATGTCTGTACAAAAAGGTATACACTGTATACTATAAAGGGTTCTGAAAGGGCCTAAGGGACCACCACCACCACCCTGACTAAAAAGAACCACCCTGGGGATGGGGTTGCCAACCACTCCTTGAAATACAGCATCTTATTTGGAAACTAAAAGACATGTTCCTTATTGAACTGATACACTTTGTTTTGGGGAATTATCTCCCCCCCCCCCCCCCCCTTGAATGTTGGGTTCAAGTGGTTAATATAATATACAAAAACTGTACCTTATTGCTATACAGTGAGATTAATTCTTTTTTTCTGGGCGTCCCTTATTTTTCTTGGAAATAACAGGGATGCCTTTGAATTTCAGCTAGTTGGCAACCCTACCTGGGGACCACCAGTCCATTGCGTTGGATGGGGATGAGGTTTCATCTTGAGTTGCACAGTCATCATTTTCTGGCTCCAACCTAGCCCTGTACAGTATTCTCTCAGAGGTATGTTGACACTTTACTGTAAGCTCTGGGAATTCTGCCTGGCAACTCATCCAGAACATCACAAGGGACTGTGACACAGTCTATGTAGCTAGTAAACACTTACACAGTCACTGTGTTTCATACATAGGCCTACAGGTGCGTCTTGACAGAGTCTGACAGAGCTCATCCTCTTCTGTAGAAGTTAAGCTTGTTTTTTTAATTGAAGCACAAACCAAACCTCCTCAAATAACCACTGATAAATGATAATGATAATACCTTTAATACCACTGTCCTCATCACACAAATAACAACAGTTGTGGTCTAATTAAGTTTCTCCAAAAAAAATATATGAATCCATGAATAATATAAAATATTCACATTACTGAATGCACGACCACATACCTTCCCGGACCACCATGGACCAACAGTTGAAAATGAAAACACCTGGATTCCTACAGAATTACAAAAGTGTTGACCGCAGATTACATGACCAAAACAAAAAAACATGACGATGATGATGATGATGATGATGATGATGCTTATTATTAGCCTATTACCACACCAGCAAGACAGGTATACTAATTTACAAACAATTGTAGCCTAATTAACTCAGGGAAGGAAATCACAGGTATGAACAAGGCAAGCTCTTACTGCCCTACAAAGCCAAAGTGCAGTAACTACAACATTTCTTTTAACTGATAAATGGGTTTAAAAGTGTTTCAACTGGTCAGCCAAATGAGATATCGGCACAAGTGATATTACACAAATTTTATATAGTTCTTGAGGTAATTGTTTAATCCCCCAAAATCACAAACGACAAATAAGTCGTTGTGTCCAATACGATTTTGGCAAAAACGTAGTTATAGTGCAGCGGATAACAGCAATATTTTGGGAGAATCGTTCAAATGGTGATACAAGTGTGAAATGTGGTGCAAATCATCTTTGGAGGTCACTCTTCGATTTAAGAAACCTGGCCACTTGAAAATCAAAGATGGTGGCCATTTATTTCCAGATGGGCGCCAAAATAATATTGTTTTTTGCATTTCAGCATTTTGCCTATATAGGCTACTTTTGTGAGGTCAATCACCAAATCACCAAATAGCACTCCCATAGTATGTTTTTGAAAATGTTCAGGAGTTACCATTTATAACCATCAAAAACACGCCATACAACTGTGCTCACAGGCAAACTCAGGGATTAAAGCGAAAACTATTTCATGACTTCTGAACATCTTTTTTCCATCTGGTTCTGTTTTCCGCGCCTCCCTTGTGACTGCAGGTACAGTGACATTTTTTTCTCTGGTGACCAGGCTGGACTCCTGCCACCTGCATGTCGTCTCTCATCGCATCCTTAAACCTCCGCTTTGGCCTTCCTCTTCTCCTCTTACCTGGCAGCTACATCTTCAGCATCCTTTTCCCAATGTACATCTCATCCCTCCTTTTCACATGTCCAAACCATCTCAACCTTGCCTCTCTTGCTTTATCCCCAAACCTTCTAACCCGGGCTGACCCTCTAATTTAGTCATTTCTAATGATGTCCTTCCTTGTCACTCCTACTGAGAATCATAGCATCCTCAATTCTGCCACCTCCTGCTGCGCCTCCTCTCTTTATATCAGTGCCACAATTTCCAAGCTTTACACCATGGCTGGTCTCACTACTGTCTTAATTATACATCTTCCCTCTCACTGGTACCCTTCTGTCACAAATAACTCCTGACACATACGTTCCCTCAAAATACTCCTTCCATCTTCTAAACACACTGGCTTTGCTTGCTAGAACAATTCCATCTCTATCTTTTATCACCTTAACCTGTTGCACATCGTTTCCATCTCAGTGCCTCTGAGTGTCTGGTCAATCGGTACAAATCCTTTTCTCCCTCCTTGGTGTCCAACCTCTCATACAACTGCTCATAGTCTTTTCCTTAGCCCTCGCCATGTCACTCTTCGTCTTACCCTTCAACTCCTGCCTACTTTTTTCATGACTCTGGCTGCCTTTCTTATCTCCTCCCTGAGCTTCACACAGCAGTGCTTTCTTCACCTTCCACCATTTGAACGTTTGACCTTCTTCTCTGACTTCATCATCAGCACTTACCAAAGAACTCAAGTCCTGGTCCTACCCTCAGTTGCCGGTACCCGGGATTGAACCCATGATCTTGCAGTCCAAAGGCCAGAGCTCTACCAACTGAGCTACCTGAACACAAATGCTCATGCTTATCACCTTGTTTGACCTTCTCTTCAACTCAACCTGTTGATATACTCTTCCTTTAGGATCATACCTACCCCATTTCTCCTCTCGTCCACCCCATGGTAGAACAGTTTAAAACCCCCTCCGAAACAAATGGCATTGCCCATTGACATCAATCAAGCAACATAAATTCCACAAATCTCTGTCAGTCAGTATCTGTCCTTTACGTATCTATCTATCTGTCTATCTACTAAATGCTCCTGCAAACAAAGCTGTACTGGCAGATGCAGATGTTTTTGTTTATCTCTTTCTTGTACAGCAATGTGCAGATGTGAATGTGACTAATAGAGGTATTTTAGACATATTCTAGCCACTTCAGTTAAAACATTTTTTAAATAAAATAAAATAAATATATATGATAACTAGAAAAAGTGCTCCTCGGAGCACAGGTCTACGCCAGGTCAGGTAGATTATTGTGGCCTCCTGGTGGCGCTATAATAGGCCAATGTGAAAAGGGTGCGATTAGGCTTTTCACTGCAATCGGACACTGCATTCATGATTTGAGGCATTTTGTTCCAAAAATGTGTTTTGCAAAATTAGACCTGCTGGTGGCGCTATAACAGGCCAATGGTAAAAGGGTGTCATTTCTTCCTCGGCCTAATAGAATTGTGCGTGTGAGATTTCACGGAAATCGCAAGCTGCGTTCATGATTTGAGGCATTTTGTTGAAAACGGACCAATCCTGCAAACTTTGGAAGCCAATCTTAGGCAATCAGGATGTAATATGGGAAATCGGATAGATCCGTGTTGTTCACATGACTATAGAGATACTGTGTAGTGTGTACCGATTTGTGTGATGTTTGGACAAAATCTGAAGGAGTAGTATCAATAAATGTGTTTTGCACAAATCGGCCTCCTGGTGGCGCTATAACGGCCAATCTGAAACATTTGGGCCAGAGGTTCTGACTTGGCATCCAGGGAGTGTGTGTGCACAGTTTCGCAGCGGCCGGGCCAACGGTGCCGGAGATTAGGTGATAACGGACGGACAGGACACACGGACACACGGACACACGGACGGACGGACGGACAGGGGGTAAAACATACTCTCTCGCCATGCCTTTCGGCCTGGCGGAGACAATAATAATGACAAAAATAAACTATCTCTATAATGGTGAAATATTTCCTACAATGTGCAAGAAATACAGATATTGAGCTAGATAGATAGACTTTTTAATTGGCGGCCATCTTGAAAAATAACCACCATATTGGATTTTTACTTTAAGAGTTGACCCAGAGGAATGTTCACGCCAAATTTCACGATTGTATCACAAAATGAGTTAATGAACTATTGTAGGCTACCTATTATCTGCTCTACTATTAGTGCACTTTGTAGGGCAGTATCTCTCTCAAGAAGTTTCAAATTTAATAAACTGTTGACAGCACCACAGCAATTTTATTTAATATATTTAAAAAATATACATATCAACATCACACATGGCCACCAGTCAGTTTCAAGTTTGTGCGGCATAACCTTCACGGTTGCCATGATGATAGGCTACGCACTTCACAACATCAGCCACTAGGGGGAAGCACTGTTGCGTATTCCCGTGATATTATTAGGCTACTAAATCAACTGAAGTAGTGGAGCGGTAGAATGGTTCGCTTACGGAGGCGATCCCAGCCATAGTGACTCCTTAATTTGAAGGGCACGGGTTAAAGAGAAGCTGCCAAGGCAAAGCATTGTCAGTGAAGCTCAGTTCCGTGGGTCTTTGAAGGATTTAAGCGCTGCGGTGTTAAGGGACGAGTGGGTGGGTGGTTGACATGTTTTGAAATGTAGCGCTCGTTATGTGTCTCCAGTTCAGCCAGTAACCTGCTCACTGTGACATCGTCAGTGTGGAGGAAGGCGGTAGCATAGGGATGCCGATGGTTTCGTTTGGAAAGGGTCTGGTGGCAACTTCACTGTTGTGACATTTCATCCATTCCTCATTGAAGAAGCTGAGCTGTGGGTGGCTGTACGGAATCTCGGGGCTTTTCATCCGCAGGACAGCGAGGTGTTCCACCATCAGTAATCTTCAAAACAGAGGTAACAAGACAGGCAAATACATGTCATGTATCGTGGTGGTGGTGTTAAACCATTATAGTCCTAAATGTCATGATTTGGAATAAAAGGAAACATGGCTGTGAACTATGCCATAACAACATGTCAGTCAGGTAATTACGTACGTGAATTACGTGACAGGAAGCTTTGCTCCCTGTCGTATATGACAGACTAATAAACAGAGTGGGTCACAGATCAACAGCAGGACATCCGACATTCGTACACACTCTGTGCGGGATACGCGTGATTGTGTGTGTGTGTGTGTGTGTGTGTGTGTGTGTGTGTGTGTGTGTGTGTGTGTGTGTGTGTGTGTGTGTGTGTGTGTGTGTGTGTGTGTGTGTGTGTGTGTGTGTGTGTGTGTGTGTGTGTGTGTGTGTGTGTGTGTGTGTGTGTGTGTGTGTGTGTGGTAATAGTATATGACGTGTTTTGTTTATGTCTGAAGACAGACATAAACGAAACGAAACATCGAAAACGAAACGGTTGTGAGTGTGATCGAACATAATTATGTCCTTGAGCACAAGGATGATGATAATGCATGTGAATTGTATTGCATCTATTTTTGACTGTATCCTTTTGGATGAGTTGTTGGCTACTGTAGCTACCTACGTTGACATCAATGACGAGTGAGACATCTTTGTCAACAACTACATTTGCTGCTTATGTCTACATCTATATTGACAAGGAGCAGTGAGTGAATGGCTCCCAAATTAATTTGGTGATTAATATGACTGATCTCTCTCTATTAAAGGATTGTTTATACAGTTACTGTACGGTACCATGATATATTGTACCATGATACCATGTGTTTTGGAGGTTGCTGTGTGGAAATAATATTTTGTACCTAATTTTACCACATATTTAATGAATAACAACAATATCATGTCACACATAACTGATATAAGAGATGTACACACAGTCAGACCCTTCTTTGCCCTATCTCTCCAGTGCGCATGCGGGCACACACACACACACACACACACACACACACACACACACACACACACACACACACACACACACACACACACACACACACACACACACACACACACACACACACACTGAGATAACATCTGATGGCAAAATACTGAATTAAATTGACCTTCATCTGTTTTCCACCAGAAATTGCCCTTGAAACAGGAGCATAAATAGGCCAGATATTTACTGCTGCTGTCCTCATTCAGCTGAGCTACCAGTCATGTTTTGTTTTACCAGTCATTGCTCTCTATGCAACTACCTTCATCCACATGTCATAGTGTCGGGGGCTTTGTCAGAGTACCCGTTGTATCTGTCTGTCTGTGTCCCTTATATGCCCATATATGGAGATCTCTGTATCTATCTGTCTGTCTACCTGTGTCCCTTATATGCCCATATATGGAGAGCCCTAATGTCATTAGTACTTGCCCATACCCTGTATATCGGCATGCCCATAAATGGGTATATTGGTCGGTTCGGAGGTTCTAATCTGGACAACCACATATTCGAACAACTCGGTGGCGACTAAACCTTTAAAATAAGTGCATAATTGGGATATTTGGCATAACTTGAAGTATGACATTTGTGTACGGTCCTCCACCGACCTTCTGTAGGTCCTATCACCCAACAGGTCTGTCTAGAATGATGGCATAACATTCAAACGCACAAAGTTGAAAATAAAATGTTCCTCTCTCTTTAATTTTTTCGTGTGTGTAGTAGGCAGACAGGTCTACATAGTACAGTACTGTATATTGTCAAATCTGATTGCCTGGTGGAAATAGTTGTGCGGAGCTTACTGCCCTTATGGATGTGGAAACACTTACCAAGCGGAAGCATCTGAAACAGTCAGATTGGGGTGGCGAGGTTCTTTGATAATCGTACCTGGCTTTACTGACACAACGTCCGTCATAAATGGATGGAGAGAAGCTCACATCTACTGATGACTGACACAACCCTCTGAAATGCTTTGCGGCTGAGGGCAGTACAACTCCCTTACCAGGCGGTAATCTAATCAGTCAGGCTGCTGTCAGTGGTGCTCTGTTGACGGCCTGTAGCATCTTGTGCCCCATGCCAAACTTCTTCAGTCGCCTGTAAAAGAAGTGTGGGTTGGTGTGCCTTCTTCACCACATGGCTTGTGTGTTTATGCCAGTTGAGGTCCTCTGTGACATGGATTGGACTCCACTGCAATGCCTTCGATGTACAGTAGATAGGTTGAGACTGCTGTCTGCGGGTCCTCCTGAAGCACAGAGGGTGTACATAAGGGTCTTGTCAGCGGAGCCGGCCGTGGAAGGTTCCTCATCATCTTTGACTTGGCACTATGGAGAGGCCAAGCTCAGATTTGCTATCACTCCGAGGAGGACAAGATTCCATCGAACAGTTTTGGAGTCTGACCTGGACTTTGCGGACGACATCGCACTGCTCTCTAATGAGGTGGGACAGGCGCAAGAACTGCTCCTCCAAGTGGCTGCTGAATGCAGGAAGGTGGTTGGCACGTACAAGCTACAACACCTGAGCAAGGGCCCCTTTGCATGTCAAGTGCTGAACTCATCTGAACAGGAGAATACAGAAAGCCAAAGCGTGGAAGGCTCTCAATGACCTGAAGAAGATCACGTTTTTTCTTTGCCACCGTGGTGTCTGTACCTCTACCTCACCCCCACCCTCGAGAGGTCCCTCAGCAGCTGCTACACCTGCATGTTGCAGGTGGCACATCCTGTTGCTGATATGGTAGCAGCACACAGAATGCAACTAGCACGTCACTACCAGACTAGGCACCCCTGAGCTCAGGGCCCATCAACTCAGGGCAATAATAGACTTACAGAATACCTTGTACTGTATGTCGGTACTGACATACAGTACAAGCCTCGTGATGGAGCAGAGTGTGTGGAGCAGCCGTTTGAAAGTGAGGCTGTGGATGACCAAGTAGTTGTAGTTTTAGGCTCAATTACAACAAGTCATTTGATCAGCTGACACACCAGAATCACTTTGAGGCCTTGCTGTGATGTTAAAATGTTCATTGTAATGCTTTGCTACTGTAGTGAGGAACCTGATTCTTCTCTTCCCAAATCTAAGCTGTTTATTAGCATTTTTGTGCCACGTACTATGGGATTGGTAGTCGTGTTTGAGGTCCATGCAGGCTATGCTCTCTGTAGTTGGGGTTGCTGTCCCATAACCCAGATGAACGTTGGCACCGTGTTTTATTTTATTTTATTGGTTGTTGTTGTCAGAGTGACATGACAGGTATGGAGGTTAAACATTTGCCCAGCACTCTCGTGTAAACACAGCACATGTTAATGTCAAATCATTTCACTCTTTCTCCCTATAGAATGTGTGTGGAATCAGAACCTAAGTGCTGCTAGCTGTCAGTTTGTTCATGAGTGTTCCCCACCAGTGTAAAAAGTGACCATAATTGGTCCATTTCATAAACACTCAGATTTTGCTTTGCAGGAACCCAAGAAGGCTTTGGCTGAAATGGAGCCAGAGCAAATCATGTTTTTCAGTTTGGCCCACTGTATTCCGCATTAAGAGAATTGGGAATTCACAAATAAAATGCACAACTAGAATGTGTTGCACATTATATAGATGTAATGTTAATGGGTTGTTTGAAGTTTGTCTCATTTCATTTGTTTTCTTTCACTGTCATCTCCACCTTCTGTAGTCCTAGGGACTTCATACAGCTGCTTCAGCAGTTTTTGTCCCATACTGTAGCTCTCTCACGCACTCTCTCACACACATTCTCTCACTCTGTCTCTCTCCCTTCCTCCCCTCCCTCTCTCACTCTCTCACTTGCACAGACACACAAAGCCAATACCACTGATAATGATCTATCTCTTGCTGTTGTGGCAGCAGCCATTGGGACGTCACTAATTGCGGCTGATGTGGTTGGCTGAAGGAAACAATACAGTACACGTCAGTGCACCACTGACCACTTCAAAGCACAGAAGAGCTATGGAGGGGAAATGAGGGACTGGACTGAGAGAGAGGCAGGCAAAATAATCCTTATAGGTTTGTGTTTATAATTTGAGGTTTGTGTGCTCCATTTGAGTTGTCAGGAAAAGGTGTGTAGTTGTATCGCAAAAACACACAACCAGTGGTGAAATAAGAAGAGTTATTCCTTGACAGTGCAATAAAGGTGAGGTAAGTCTCTTACGAATGAAAATTGGGGGAATTTTGGAGAGACAGAGAGAGACACAGAGAGAGAGAGAAAGATGAAAGAAAAGTGGAGATAAGAGAGAGAAGAGGATTAAGGCTCAGGAAAACAGTGCCAGAGGGAAATGAGCGAGGATCAATTTGGAAAAGATACAGAGCTGTGACTGAATGTGTCTGCCTTGTCTAGCTCACTCTCTTCCCTCGTTTTGCACCCACCCACTCCCACGTGTGACAAGTCGCCCACCCACCCTCCTCCCAGTCCTCCACAAAAATACCATACATGGACTATAGCTGCACACTGTACACACACAGGCAGGGCACCCAGCTATTGGTCCACAAATAGACCAGCATGTTACTAGCTGGGAACATGTGACCAGCGCTGTCCTCCTAGAATCAGCAGCAGTCCTTTCTGCATGAAGGTCATGGCCCTGTCTTTTGAAGGTCATGTGAATATTTATGCAAGCTCTATTGTTTTCATCGCCTTCAGGGCTCTCTCACTACTGACATAACGTGCAGGTCCAACTGCACCAGAACATCCTTAGCCAGAAGCAGTGTGATACTGTATAGTTAAGTAGACATGTTTAAACTGTGGGTACGAGTTAAAGATGTAATGGCATGATGACCAATTGGCTGGGTTATTTCTTGGCCAGGGATCTCCTGTCCATCCTCCTCACGCATGTTTCTTCCACCACCACTGAATAGTGATGGGTCGTTCATGATCGATTCGTTCAAAAGAACTAGTTCATTGCCGTAAACGTGAACGAGCACGTTCACTTCCTGAAACTGTTACGTTCACGCTATCGTTCATGGAGGGCGGGCTGTACGGATGACGTAATAATAACGCTCCCGCGATGGTGTTTTTCCACTAGAAAATAGCGCTATTGTTACAGATTACTGATGACTTAAAATTGTAATACACTACAGTAAGCAATAATCATTTTGATTGCTTCATCAAAGTAATGAGGGACAGAGGACATAACTTTATCTTTATGGCTGTGTGCGCTTTGAAGTCTTGTTGAGAGCTTCCTTGACCTTTGCCCACAAGATGGAAACATGTGATAGGGCTAGATCGTGGAAATATAATTTCTTACATTTATTGCTGACTAAATGTAATTGTGCACACGTGCATGCATGCATGGGTGCACGTGTGCGCGTGCGTGCGTGTGTGTTGTGTGTCTTTCTCCTCTCTTTTACTGCTTCTGCCTGACATAGTTGCACCCCCACACTTGGTGTTGTTTACTCCATGCTATTGAGAGTTGTGTTGTTACAGAGCCTAGTGGCTGCCTGGCAGGTGTTCTGAGCTGATATGACCTGACTGAGCATCTCTGTGGTTACCAGCAGAGTGGCAAGTAGCTTTGGGTATAATAGAAATGCTGATAAGCTTTGTGTTTATTTTATACATTTATGAAATAGTCCAAGAGTTACAGGAGGTGTGAAGTGTAAGAAAGTTTGAATAACCCAGTGAAGTGGGTGCTTGCTGTCCCACTAATTCCCTCCATCTTTTTGACGTGCTATTGTTTTCCTCCTTCAAACTACGCAGATCTCCTTCACTTATCCCCAACATTTTTTCTTCCCAGGCTATTACTCTTGTGTCTTTCATTATCCCTTTCAGGCCAAAAGGTATTGTCTAGATGGAAAGTGGGGTCCACGCGCACAAGGTGGATTTATTTTCGCCACCTGGTTTTTCTTAATCCTTGAAGTGTGTATTTTAAGATTCTGCCAGGACACAGGCTGAAATAATGTCCCATGGGGTTCATTTTAACCCTTTATTACACATATCCTGAAGGCAAACCAGAAAATGGAAAAAATAGAAAATAACTCAACTTTTGAAAGAAACAAAAAAAAACTCAAGGACTTCAGTAAAAATTGCTATTATTAAGATTCAAGCATATCTTGACTCTATTTCAAAATAGCAACAAACTGTTTGTTTTCTTGTCTACTATTTTCTCATAATCCTTGGAGTGTGTATTTAAAGATTCTGCCTGGTACCAGGCTGAAATAAGGTCCTGTGTGTGTGTGTTTGTGTGTATCTCCATGAGAGAACTTTCAACTATCAGGCTCCTTTCCTGTGGAACCATCTTCGAGGTTCGGCCCAGGACCAGGAGGCAGACACCCTAATTTTAAGAGCAGGCTTAAAACTTTTCTTCCATTTGGGGAACAACAGCACCATCATCATCCATAGCCTCTTATATCGCCAAAGCGCAGTGCCACGTAACGTTTGATTACCTTATTAACAAATGACATGACCTGACCTGGTGAAACATGTTTACAATTTACAATTTAGGCAATCCAGAGCGATCTACAGTAATCAAGGTAAACAAGAGGTAATACATCAAATGCATAAAAATAGTAATCTAGGATCATAGGTAAACCAAGAACCTATAATCAGTCTAAACAGTATAATATCAAAAATCAATAATCTTTTTAGTTTTTGGAAGCAGTTAGGGGTTAAGTATCTTAATCAGGGACACTTTGAACCTTAGGCTTCCCAGGCGGGCTCACTATTCAAGCTACTCAACTATTGCCGCCCAACCTGGTATGAGGAATGACAAATAGACCCTGGTCACCTGACTTTAGGGTGCTGCATGTATCGTTGTAGCAGGTCAGTGAAGGGTCCTGGACATCACTATGCTTTAAAGACTATGCTTTAAAGTGAGGCTCTACTCGCAGCACTGGTGGACCAAAATACTCTACCTCAGTACTTGAGTCAAAGTATAGATACTCCTGGTGAAACATTACTCAACTACAAGTTGCTGAGTCAAATTTGTTTCCAGTTAAAGTATAAATTCAGTGCATTTAATATGAAAGCGTGCTGTATTAAAATGTAGACAATTTCCAAAACTTTTCCAGAAATGTAAATAAAATAGAAATAATAGTGAAGATAGCAGCTCTACAAGCTTAACTGTGATGCGTTGTGAGTTTGTAGATCTTCTATTATTTTAATTTTTTTTAAATAGAGCTTACGTGTCGAAATGTCCCTGAGCAAGACACTTAACTGGCCCTAACTGCTCCCCCCTCTGCGCTCCTCTGTGGGCAGCACTCAGCTGGGAGAAGCTGAAAACTGAAGTTCCTCCGCGGGACAAAAAAAGGTCAAAAACAAAAAGGCATGGAATGCCCTTCCACAGGTCTTGAGAGCTGCAGCCTCAGTGGACATTTTTAAGAACCACTTAAAACACTTTTAAACACACGTTTAAACAAGCATTTGTGGAATGTCTTTGTCTTTGTTTTTGCTGTTTTTAGTCATTTGAATGCTTCGTGCTGTGTCTTTATTTCTGTTGTATGTAAAGCACTTTGTGAGTTCCTCTGTGAGAAGTGCCATACAAATGAAATGTACATACATACTTACTTCACCACACAACACGTTCAAAAGAGTTGTTGAACGTGGCACTGCACTGACTTTGACGACATTAGAGACTATGGATGATGATGGTGCTGTTGTTCTCCAAATGGAAGGAAAGTTTTAAGCCTGCTCTTAAACTTAGGGTGTCTGCCTCCTGGACCAAACCTCGAAGATGTTTCCAAAGGAGAGGAGCGGCTGATAGTTGAAAGTTCTCTCTTGGAAATTCTAGGAGCCACAAAGTAAGCCTGTACACATGTACGTGGTCTCTCTCTCATGCACGCACGCACACACGCACGCACGCACGCACGCACGCACGCACGCACGCACGCACGCACGCACGCACGCACGCACGCACGCACGCACGCACGCACGCACGCACGCACGCACGCACGCACGCACGCGCGCGCACGCGCGCGCACACATACACACCTGATAACAAGTAGAATGTTTAAATACAGACTCCAAGGATTATGAGAAAATTGTTGGCAAGAAAGCAACAACAACAAATATAAGAGAAATATAGATGTAATCTGAAAATGCTCGAATCTTAATAATATCAATTTTAATGAATTAATTGAGTCCAAATTGCATGGAAAATGTGTTAATTTGTATGTTGTATACTTCCAAAGATTTGCTACAGTATATGCTATTGTTTCCATTTTGGGGTTTGGGTATATGTGTAGGGTTAGAAATTAACCCCATGGGACGTTATTTCAGTCTGGCAGAAAAATATTTAGTAAAAGCAGAAATATATAGCCTATATGTGATATGAACATTTTTGGCTATGTTTCTTTTGTATGGGATTTTTTTTTGTCTCTATACGTTGTTTCCTTCAAAGGTTATGCTCTTTTCTATTCCCCCCCCCCCCCCCCCATTTTCGGGTTTGGGTTCAGAATATGTGTAATAAAGGGTTGAAAATGAACTCCCATGACATTATTTTAGCCTGTTACCTGGCAGAATCTTAAAATACACTTAAAGGGGTAGTTCACCCCCAAAATAACTTTTTTTCTATTGATTACTGACCATCTGGAGCCTTGAATTCAAAGATATGTTTTTGTTTTTGTCACATTCCTAAGCCAATAATTTGATTATAATAAATGTGTCCCCATTGATTCCGGTAGGAGACACAAATGCATTTGTGTCTCCTACCGGAATAAATGGGGCTAAATTTATTATAATCAAATAATAAAGGAAGGAATGCGACAAAAACAAAAAAATATCCATGAATTCAAGGCTCCATGGGGTGAGTAATCAATAGAAAAAAAGTTATTTGGGGGGTGAACTACCCCTTTAAGATTAAGAAAAACTAGGTGTCGGAAAAAACATCCACCATATGTGCGTGGACCCCACTTCCATTTGGACTAGTAGAATGCGAGGGATTTTATGTTTTCACTCCTGTAAGTATGTGCATTTGTCTGTTAGCAGTTAATCTCAGGCACCGATAGCTGTGAAACCTTTCACACTCACTCCCTCCAGGCCCAGGAAGAACTGCCACCCTGATTTTTTTGAATCGCACTCATGGTGGCTCTATAACTGGCCAATTCACGTTTTGGCCTATAACTCATCAGGATCCTGATGAAGGATGAAGGAGAGTGTGCATGTTGATTTCTCCTTTCAGTAGACCACATTCACATGGCACTTCAGTGCACATTTATCAAGCAAGAGTCATCTCATCTTCCTGATGACTGAACCAACTTCATGATTATGAACAGGCATTCCAGGGGAGATTGTTCTTGTCCTGTATGGTGGATTTTATTCCATAATTATTTCTATTTGGATAATGGTGGGAATATTGTTTCTTTAACGAAATGAAGGAAATCTTTTTCTTTTTGTTTGTCAAGTCAGGATTACTAGTTATTTTGGATTATAAACTTGATTGATTTATTAGACTATTTATTTTCTATTTGGTATCAGACAATAAGTTTTCACTTGTTTTACGTTGTTGTGATATTTGTTATCTGCTATATTTTGACCTGCTTTATGGATTTACTGAACATTGTTGCACAAATTCATGCGTGATGGTTTAATCACATGGGGTCTTTGTAGTTATTGATAGCTAATATTTACTATTCAGCTTTTGAAATTATTTTTTTGTTAGGCTAGCCAGCACCCCAGATAATATTGTTACAACAAGAGTAAAATTGCCTCTGTGCGAATATGGTCAATTGAATTCTGTTAGCATATGTCAAATCCTCTATTAATCACTGCTGAATCTGTAGCATAACTGTTGGGTTATATTCCATGCCTCCGACGCCTGTGATATTATTATGATTATAATGACGTGTGTATTTACTGCTTATTTAGGATTATACCAGGGTGGTAGGCCGACATAAAAAAGGGATAAAATACATACATACAGTATACAGTGTATATGAAGGTTAATGCTGCCTGTTTGGAGTCATTAACTGAGGCATGCTCTATAAGGTCTCATATTGTGGGTCCTTTCTCAGAGTGTTGGTAGGTTGTAAATTCCTTACCATTCCCTTATCTCAAAGAGGAGAGAGAGAGAGGCTCAAATGACATACCTGATGCCTATGTTATGGGGGATGAGAGGTAGGAGTCCCTCGACAGATCAGTAGTGAGTAGAAAAGCACTTGATACACGAAGATTAATAGTCATATATGCTGATATGTTTATTGTTTGTGTGAAGATTCATGTCGGTAATATTGTCATTATTGTTTCTGTGTTTCAATCTTTCTGTAGGTTTAAAACCTGACCTGACTGCCTGACCTGGCTAGACTTTGTTAGTAGAATGTGAGCCTACTGGCAAGGTTGTAGTTGACTAAGATTGTAGTTAACTGGCCGCTTAGTAGAACGATTGTCTACTAGGTGTGTTAATGTATGTTTGTATTTGTGTTAGTAAATAAAAAACATCAAAGACACAGGTTTGAGTAGGTCTGAGTATTATCTACTTTACGCCTATTCAGGGACTCCGGCCTTTTGCGAGGGCCGAAGCCAACAAGACGTGCATGTATAGTGTGCGAAAATTAGGCTTCTTGTTTGTGAAAGGACTGCCATTTCAACATACTGATGTCATTATGCAAACTTATTAAAATTATGAAAAATAAATATTATGCCACATATCTCTGCCATTTTAAATGTGCCAATTGATTTCTCTGTTACAGATACTTTAGGAAATGGATCTAGGTGATAAGAGCCAAAGCCAGATACAAGCTGACAGCCCATCTGGAGCATCAGAAGTTTCAACAGCCACGGAAGTGCTGCCACCAGGTACAGAGGCACCAGCCAACAGTCCCGCTCCTGCCCAGCCTGCCGCTCCGGCCCGGCCCCGACGGCCTCAGAGAAGCCCCAGAGTAGAGGACTCTGTGGATATTTCTGAGCCCAAACATGACCCTACGCCGGTGGCCGGCGAGGAGGACCAATCCGTTCCTGATGGGGCCGCGCCCAGTCGTTCCAAGCCCCTGCAACCTGCAGTGGCCAAGCCCTTAAGAGATGTGAAGGCTGGCCCTAAAGGCCCAGGCCACCATCCTGTAAGGGCCGCTTCAGTTCCACACGCACCGTCT
Organism: Gymnoscopelus braueri; assembly: GCF_963280865.1. NCBI lineage: Eukaryota > Metazoa > Chordata > Actinopteri > Myctophiformes > Myctophidae > Gymnoscopelus > Gymnoscopelus braueri. Next base: position 30,386,515 of record NC_137608.1, read on the forward strand.
TCCAGGCCTCTGCCTTCCCACCTCGCCTCCCATGCTCAGAGGGCCTTCTCTGTGGCAGGTACTGCAGACACACCGCCCCAAACAGTGGAAGACTTCAGGCAAGTTCCATGTTCTCTATTATGGCATGTTATTTTGAAGCAGAAGTAGCGAAGAGCAAGACGGAAGTCTTTGTTATAAATTATGTTTTTGAGTTTCACCACATTGTTTTACACAGGCCTCGTGTTCCTCATGTCTCAATATATGCATCTCAGCAAGTTTAATTTCCAGACAACTGTGATTAATCTTGGGACAGAAAGTTGATAATACTGTATTTAAATACATAGTATTAATACAAGGCGGCCTGAGAAACATGGTTCTGCTTACAATGTGGTACTTATATGTAATGGCTATATCCTAGTCATCTCTTCTTACAATTGTATCCTGGAGGCTTTAATAGGCTTCTGGCTACAGAACTAGCCTCAGTATATTATATACCGAAGACCCATTTCGAACTGTTTCAATTTTTTGGCCATTAACTTTGATGAGATCCAAGTAAACTGAGAAAGATTAAGTGTAGTAGATGAGTGAATTTAGAGATTCAAGTCCGACCGGCACTGACCAGTAAGTCCTATTCCCACTGACTATGTTTATATTCATCTGACAGACACACAAATGTCATGGTGATGTACTGGTTGGTAGCCATTGGACAGAGCATCTATTATTTGATGACTTTTAATTGTAGATAGGGGCAGGTATAATAAGATGTATCTTCTTCCTGCTCCTTTTCATTTGTGGAATATGTAAAAAGAAAAAAAGACTTTCATACTGTAGGCATCCGTCCGTCAGTGATGACGATGGGTTGCGCCTGAGGGGTCAATTCCTCTTGCAGCGGCGACTGTGGCTGTACAGCCCCACTCTGGAGCGACAGTCTCTATTGCAGTTGTTGAAAAAACAAAACCATAAATGAAATAAATAAAGATGAAAATTTAAAACAATAATGTCAAAAAAATGTTATTGAATATAGGATTCCAAATTAACTGACATTTTTGAATGAAACATCTTTCTCTACATCCATGCCTGGCAGGTGTATGGCATCTGACTACATTGCCTATGCTTAGGGGTCTGCCCTATCTGCTCAATAAATGCATTGACCACTTTCACCCTGGCGTCCCTATTTTGAGCATGCCATTATACAGTAGGCGGGCATTTTCAAAAATAGCAGCTCTACAAGCTCACAACATGTCATGTTGAAACACGTTCTGAGCTTGTAGATTGGCTGTTTTTGAAAATTATTGAATAGGACCACGAAGCACATTGAGTCTACGTTTATCGTATGAAATGGGCTATCTATCTACAGAATAAATAAATAATAAATTCCATAAGTCCTCCGGGATAACATGGACTCAGAATCACCTTTATTTACTCAGCAATTTATATACAGTACAAGAAATTTGACATGATGTCATTGATATATAGTTAAATCGAGGGATATGTTCACCTTCGCCTTTCACAGGGTGCACTTGATCACTTGGAATGTGGGCGGTGCCATGCCACCTGATGACATCACCACGTTGCTTGGCTTGAATATAGGCGATGGAAACACAGATATGTACATCATCGGGTGAGTGTTTCGTTTATGTTGATGGCCAGCCAGCTGTTTCCTCATAAAAGCCAGATGTTCACTTGTCCCTCATTCCCACTGTGGTCCATTTCACTGAAATACGGTGTTGAACGACAGTGATTCCGTACAGCTACTTTCTTTACAGTTCCCATTATCAATGCCCAGTGCCACTCTATTTTGAATTTCCCTGTCTGCTTCCACAATATTGACTATTTGCGCATCATGGTTTGTTGTCGTTTTTCTTCAAGGTTACAAGAAGTGAACTCTATGATTAACAAACGGCTGAAAGATGTCCTCTTTACAGACCAGTGGAGCGAGGTCTGCATGGAGCGTCTCAGCCCCTTCGGCTACGTGCTGGTCAGTAATGGTTTAACTATAGTATACAGTAGTACACACTACACAAATACATAATCATAAGTTAAAACTATTCACACATTATGAGTGTTGAATGAGTGAGCCGTGCTTTCTGCTGCTGTTTTGGTGCGTTTGGTTTGCAGAGCATGTGCATTGTGTATATTTGCAGGCATAGTGGAATAGATAGGCTGTGTAATATTTGGGCAGGCATAGTGGAACAGACAGGCTGATTATTTTTTAAACAACCATGTCATGTTGGTTTATCTATTATCTGCCACTGTTGAGCAAGCTCATAACAGGCAGTGAGACTCTCTGTTTTTGTCTGTATATCTGTCAGTATACCTGCACCCCCCTCTCTCTTTCTCTTGAACACACACACCCAATTGGACAATAAAGCTTAATGAGTAATCCAGTAGTATCCATAGACTTTTTTTTATATCACATCTAGACCTCAGTCGCACCGCCGATCCGACTGATTTGTCACTTGGGGTGTCGGGGGCTTTGTCAGAGACCCGTTGTACTCGTCTTGTCATTGTGCCTTTTATGCCCATATATGGAGATCCCTGATGTCATCTGTATAGAGTACCAAAGTCCTGACGTCCCGCCCGCTACCCCTGGGTCACGGAAGTATTTTTTCTATTGAAAATTCCCACGGATCTATAGTTCATATAAGAACTGTGTTCCAAGAATAAACAAATCAGCCGGGCTATTCTGTCAGGTATGTGACTCTGTGTCGTTTATGATATTGAGTTACATTTGATTATGTGTGTAACACAGTTCTTATATGACGCAATCTGAGATTTCTCTATGGGGAATTTCAACAGAAATTACTCGAAATAAAAAATAAATAAAAGAAATCAGATGACTCACCTTTCTACTTTGTTGTAAGCCTCACCAAGCATCCTGCAGCACAGCAGAATACCCCAACTGGGGAATGTCACTTAGATTTAATCGATTTAACATTCTGTCCATGCATGCCATTTTGTGTGTGTGTGTGTGTGTGTGTGTGTGTGTGTGTGTGTGTGTGTGTGTGTGTGTGTGTGTGTGTGTGTGTGTGTGTGTGTGTGTGTGTGTGTGTGTGTGTGTGTGTGTGTGTGTGTGTGTGTGTGTGTGTGTGTGTGTGTGTGTGTGTGTGTGTGTGCGTGTGCGTGCGCATGCATAATCTAAATCAGTGTCTCTCTCTGTTGGAGTAGTGATTCTGAGAACATGCACTGTATCAGCTGTTGAGGCAGACGCTCCCTGAGTGCTGTTTTATTTTTGGATCACATTGATAGGTGGTGTTGATGGACCTCTGACAGTGAGACTGATGCTGTCCTCCGGCTGTCTGTTGGCCTGCTTGACTAGCTTAAACCTTCTCATAATCATCTTATTGATGAGTACCCCCTCTGTGACTTTTATGTGGGTACACATGCTGGACCACACACAGGGTTTAAGTGTATAGTATGTTGCCATGAATTCTCAGGAGATCTCCAATAGAGAGGTGTGTGTGTGTGTGTGTGTGTGTGTGTGTGTGTGTGTGTGTGTGTGTGTGTGTGTGTGTGTGTGTGTGTGTGTGTGTGTGTGTGTGTGTGTGTGTGTGTGTGTGTGTGTGTGTGTGTGTGTGTGTGTATGTGTATGTGTATGTATATATATATATATATATATATATATATATATATATATATATATATATATATATATATATATATATAGTATACTCTCCCTCTCCACTGTGAGATAGTCTACTCACAAGATGTGTGTGTGTGTGTGTGTGTGTGTACTGTGCAAATACAAACATACTAGACCAGTGAAAATATGAAAATACGCACACACACACACACACACACACACACACACACAAATTTTCTCATTCCGCACACAAGCACAAATACCCTAGGTCAGTCCAATTTATGGTTCAGTGTATACTGTTACGCAACCAAATCATCCAAATAGCCAGTGAGTATACAAACGAGAGGTCCTTCTATCACGTGGGCGATGTGTGCCCCCATTTCTCACGAGTGTGATTAGGCCTCCAGCCCTGTGGTTGGGGGATGGGGTGTGATTTGAGCACCATAAATATCTGGCATGAACCTATGACATGTCCTCTCTCGCTTCTATGCCTGTCTCCTTGTTGTACAGCCGAGCCATAACACACACACACACACACGCTCGCACACACACACACACACACACACACACACACACACACACACACACACACACACACACACACACACACACACACACACACACACACACACACACACACACATAGATTATGTAACATGAAATAAAAGACAAATGTCAAGGATGTATAAAAGGAGAGATGGTCTGACTCAAAGCCAAACAAATGGATGCAGTGTAGGAATTGTTGTCATCCCCAGGACTGTCAATTCATGCATCATGTTTCCTCGTTAAATGCGCTTCCTGTTTAGACAGCAAGGGTAGACCGCTAGCTGTGGCCTCCTTTTATGTTCAGTGCATCATGCAAAACAGCGGGAGAGCTGGGCCACAGCATCCTGCAGGGCACAATGGAAATGCAAAAGAGAGAGAGGGAGGGAGGGAGGGAGAGAGAGCTGACAGAGCAGCAGAGATGGACAGGCAGTGTGCTGTGCAGCTCAGACTATTTGCTTATAGAAACACTGACCAATGTTCTCGATTTTGGAGAACCACCAATAATAGATTTTTGGACAGATAATTTGTAAAAAATAAAATAGAATAAAAAGGTGCAATAAGTAGAGTACACATGAGCTCTAGTCAATAAACAACAAGGTAAAGAAGTACTCACATAAGTAGCGAGAACAATGAAGAAGCTTTGATACCATGGGTAAACAATGAACCTAGCATCTGTCTAAACAACATGCTATCTAAATCACATTCTTGTGGTCAAGAAAAATCGTATTTAAAAATCAAACCAAGAGAACAAATAACCAAGTTATGTATATCAGCACTAACTAGAAAAGTGCACTTCAGAAGCCTATCGTTGCCAATCAGAAAGGAATCTAAAAAAACAACTGATACATCTTGATCACTTGACTACAGAGATGTGTACCAATTTGCGTGAGTTTTGGACAAAATCTGTAGGAGCAGTTGCAAAAAGTGTGTTTTGCTAAATTCCGGAAAATCTTGTTAGGCAGAAATAGGCATGCCATGGCCTATATGGGGAGTTGCATCATGATCCAAGAAATCCAGGGGAAAATAATGTTGACTGTATACCTACAGTATGGTATATGAGTTATAGGCAAATATGTGAAGCGGCCTGTTATAGCGCTACCATGAGGTCGATTTGAGTTTCACGCTGATCTGGCCCAGTGGTGCTGGAGATGAGCTGTTCAGAGACGGACAGACAGACAAACAAACAGACAGAAATACGGACGGACAAGAGCGAAAACAGAATCTCTGGCCTGGTGGAGATAGCATCAAGGAGAATGAAATGCTGGTGGTGGAGTAGAGTCTGAAGAGATGAGTCTTCAGACTACAACGGAAAATTGGGAGTGAGTCTGCAGTTCTGACTGCAATGGGGAATGTATCCCACAATTTGGGAGCCATTAGGGAGAAGAGTCTTGGACATGTGCGTTGTACAGGATGTTTTAGGGAATGCCCAGACAACAGTCCTGTGTTGGCTGATCTGAGTGAGCAGGAAGGGTTGTAGGGTTGAATCATGTCTTTAAGCTATGGGGGTGGCATGCCTTTGGTTTCCTTGTTGGTACGGCTGTCACAATCATGACATTTTACTTGAGGATGAATTGTCATACAAATAATTGCAAATTTGCAATTAACGATTTAATTGTGTTTTTGGCATTGAACATTGGACCGTATACTGTATATAAAAAATACATTTCTATTTGCCTTTTAGGCTTTTTAAGAAAGTACAGGACAGATATGACAAATTTAAATATACAAATAAAGCATACTTTTAAAACAATTTAATAGTGGAAATACAGCTCAAGCTCACAACGTGTGGTGATGCAAGCTTGTAGCTGCTATCTCCGCTATTATTATTTTTTATTTTGAACATGTTTCGACATTGATTATGACGATTATGCAAATTATGCGATTATCTCTAATAATTGCAATCAGATGATTATGTAATAATTGTGACAGACCTACTTGAAGGCCAGCACCGGTGTTTTGTACTCAGTGAGAGTAGCAACTTGAAGCCAATGAAAGGAGCACTGGATCATTTGGAGGGGCTTAAGCTTTCAAGCTTTGAGATGACTGAAGCGTGGATAAGTACAGTAGCTGGGCAGACTACTGGGTGAGGAAGGGTCTGATCCTTCGGATGTAATAAAGTGTAAACCCACAGGAACGAGTGACCGCAGCAATGTGTGCCTTGAAGGACAGCTGACTGTCCAGGACAACACCCTGGCTCTTGGCAGTTGGAACAGAAGTCACCACCAAAAGATCTTGAATCAAGGAAAAACTTGATTAAAGTTTCTTTTTGAGAACATTTCACTTATATGTAAACAAATAAATACAAATAAACACAAATCGATTATTTTGACATTTGGCCTCTGTCCAGAAGGACTTTAACTCCCACCGGGCGGGACATTGAACAAGAATGGTCTATGTTCAAAGCTTCTATTGCTGAAGCTGCAGCTGTGAGCTGTGGTCAGAAGGTCTTCGTGCCTCAAGGGGTCGTAATCCTCAACGGCAGTGGACAGCAATGGTCAGGGAAGATGGCTGAAGAATTAGGCCTATTGGGGTATGTTATCCCGGGGAACTCCGGAGGCAGTTGCAAGGTACCGACAGGCCTGAAGGCAGCTGCCACGGCCGTGACAGAGGCAAAGCAGCGGGTGTGGGAGGAGTTCGGAGAAACTATGGAGAAGGACTTTCGGACGGCACCAATACTTCTGGAAAACCATTAGACACTTCAGGAGGGGAAAGCAGGGAACCATCCTATATGTGTACAGCAGGGATGGAAGAAAAATAACATTTAACTGTAATCATGCAATGAACAAGCAAACAAGTGCATTTACAATACTCACTTGAACTGAACGTAATTTTATTTAACAACTTAACCCCTATTAACAATGTTCCAAAAATAGCCAATCTACAAGATGTGACACATTGTGAACTTGTAGATCAGCTATTTTTGAACGTTTTTCTAAACTACTCTTAGGCTGCATAATTGCCGTTACCGGTTGTCAAAAAAATCAAATAATGGCCGATATATTGGCCTGACCAACATATCCGTCTGGCCCTAACACTGACATCAGATGAACAGGTGATCATTACTGTAGATCAAGAATACACATAGCAGCAGTCAAATTACTCACTGCCTCCTCTTTATTCCTCTCTGTCTGTCCCTCTGTCTCTGTCTATTTTCCTTCCTTCATCTTTGTCTCTGACACTGTTATGGTCTCTATCGTGCCCTGTCTGTTTCTCAGGTGACCTCCCAGCGGATGCAAGGCGTGTTGCTGCTGGTGTTTACTAAATACTACCACCTGCCCTACCTCCGAGAAGTCCAGACCGAAACCACCCGCACGGGCCTGGGGGGTTACTGGGTGAGAAACCTAGCTGTAACCCTTTTCTTTAAACTGTTACTTCAGCTAAGGCATACACAGAGGGTTTGACAGAGGGCTTTCTTGGTCAGCAACTTTATCAACAAACCTGCTAGCTACAACCCGTAAGGTAATACTCTTTTATTTATGCATGCTATGCTAGCTACAACCCATAAGGTAATACTCTTTTATTTATGCATTTATCCATGGATTGTTTTAGGACACCTTTACCCACTACTGTCAGGGATGTCTGTTACATCTGCTGACCAGAAGGTGGTGCTCTAATTGAATGTAATGAACAGAGAGGGGTTCCAAGGCCATTGACTGCTGCAACACAATCTTGCTGTGTTGACTTACTCTAGATTCTTGAGCTCTTTGAGAAGTAGATTGTTTTAGAACTTGGTTGATAGAAAATTACACAATCTAGAACCAATGTAAGAACACAGTGGAAGTCTGTCTACAGTATATGCATTTGCTGCTGAAATATAGGCAACATCCTGAGTGAAACTGGACCCATAAGGGTCACATCCACAGAAGTATGCATTGTGCCCTCGAGCTAAGTCTGTCTGTTGTCCTCTGTGTATTGACAAAGATAGACATCAGCAGGACATTCTGCAGATCTCTCTTTCTGCCCTGATGTCTCAAGTAATTCAGTGGGTCAGAACAGTGGAGAGAGCTGTGGGAGGAAATCTACCATCTCTTCCTGTGTTCACACTGAAAACCTGTCGTTAAATATTTATTTTGTGAATGATTCACTGCTCCTTGGTGTATGTGTACACTTCCTGTCTTCAGACTGCTCTCCCATTGCATCCATGGGGTCACACTGTGAAACCACTCCTACATGCAAGATATCAGTAATAAGTTTAACCACATGCTTTAACACATGCTTTAACCATCTAACGAATCCTAAGTCAATATTTCAAAAATAATCCTGTCTCTTTCCAGCCTTTGCACTCTGACTTATTATTATTATATTATTATTCCCTCTCCTTCCCTCTGTCTATCCCTTTTGTAGGGGAATAAAGGAGGAGTGAGTGCTCGCATGTCTGTGTTTGGTCACACCATCTGCTTCCTAAACTGCCACCTGCCTGCGCACATGGAGAACTCAGAACAGCGTATGGAAGACTTCGAGAGTATCCTGCAGCAGCAGCAGTTTGAGAGCCATTCTGCCACGGGGGTGCTCGACCACGAGTGAGTCAGCAGTCTACACCAGTGGTTCCAGTGGTCCGGCAAAATTAGTTGATATAGCATTCAAATCAGTTTAACCCTATTTTATACTTTGGCGATTTGAAAATAGCAAAACAACACAAATCTTCTCTTATGGGGTCTCGCACGCACGCACGCACGCACACACACACACACACACACACACACACACACACACACACACACACACACACACACACACACACACACACACAAACATGTCCCGCATATGCACGCTCATGTGCATGCATGCATGCACACATAATCACACACACATGTGTCATGTTTACTGGCACTTTCATTCATCTGTGGTGAGAAAATGAATGAATGAAGATGAATGTGGTTGCTACTGTACTGTTTTCACAGCGTGGTGTTCTGGTTTGGGGATCTGAATTTTCGTATTGATGACCTCGAAATGCAAGTGGTGAAGTCAGCCATTGATAACAACAAATTCTCCATGCTGTGGGAAAAGGATCAGGTAAAACTAGTACTAAATAGTGAGAAACACAAACAAACAAATTGTGGATATATGTCTCAATAATTGGCATGCAATATTAAGTCTAATGAATGTTAGATTATTCATTCATATTTATCTTATAGCACCAGAGGGCAGTCAACGATTGTGTACGTGTGTTCTAACCTATGTCACTGTCATGCCTGCAGCTGAACATGGCAAAGGATAGTGAGACTGTCCTGGAGGGGTTCTTAGAGGGGCCGCTGAAATTCTCACCCACATACAAGTTTGATGTTGGGTCAGATACATATGATACAAGGTTGGTGAATGCAGATTGCTTTGTCTAACCGTGCTGACACCACGTTTCATTGATATTTACTGGTAAACGAGGGCATTTGTTTTCTCCTCTTCTTTCTCTCTCTCTCCTGCCCAGCGCTAAGAAACGAAAGCCAGCATGGACTGACAGGATCCTGTGGCGCATGAGGGCCACAGCTCCTGCTGGCGTCCTGCACAATGCAGGGAAGCGCAGCTCCATGTCAGGGCTGACCAGCGGAACCAAGGTGACACAGCACTACTACCGTAGTCACATGGAATACACCGTCAGTGACCACAAGCCAGTCTCCTCGATCTTCACCCTACAGGTGAGACATCCAGGAAGGGACTGTGTGATGTTGTAAAAACATGACTGGCTGGTGTTTCAACCTTGGTAGATTCTTTATTGATTTGATCACTGTTGTAAATGTGCTCGCTAGTTCCCATACAAGGTGGACGTCCCAATGGTGACGCTCATAGTGGAGGATGAGTGGAATAGTATTGAAGACGCCAAAGCTAAGTTCAAAACTGCACAGAACTTTTCCCGCAGCTCTTGGGATTGGATTGGGTTGTACAAGGTAACTAGACTCATGCACTCTTCTGTTGTATTGTTGTTAAGAATATACTTAACAGAAACTCTCTCAGCAAATTACTGGATATAGATTTGAATGCATTAACAATTTCATGTAAGAATCACGGTACATGCCAGCGGTTTCTTGTCTGTGATTCTCTAGGTTGGGTTCAAACACCACAAGGACTATGTGGGGTATGTATGGGCCAAGCAAGAGGAATCTGATATCCCTCGACAAGAACTGCAGGTAAGACCAGAGGAATGCAAGGTTTCCTTTTGTGGTCTTTTCTGTGCCATTTGATTAATCATGGCCCCTCTTATTGGCCTCTTTTCCAGGTGGCATTTACAGAGGAGGAGTTACCCAAGGGCTCAGGGGACTTTATCTTGGGTTACTATAGCAACAACATGAGCACAATTGTGGGCGTATCGGAGCCATTTCAGGTGATCATAATAATTAAGTTGTCAGTTTTCCTGTTCCTTTTATGTCCACCTCCTCATACATTTAGAACTGTTATACACCCTTATGACCCCATCCGACTATTTCCACTAATCACATTTTATATTTCTTATTTCCCTCTGATATTTTGGTCTCTCTTACTCATCTGCCTTTCTAACTTGGTCTATTTTCCCTCTACTTCATTGTCCATCTTCAGATCCAGCTTCCCTCCGCAGACCTTGAAGCTAGCGCTTCAGACAGCTCTGATTTCAGCTCTGAGGATGACAGTACTGTTGTCCTCATGAAAACTGGGTCCCGCAGTCCCAGCCCCGGAAAGGGCAAGCACCGCAGCCATCGGAGCCGCAGTCGTAGCCGCAGTCGCAGCCGCAGTCACAGTAGCAGCCCTGTGAAGTCCCAAATGAAAGGCCTAAACCTTGATGAAGCCTCCCCAACCACTGAGAACAACTCCACAATTCGCCCAGCAGAGGGCAGCTGCAGTCAGGAGTCTGCCCAGTTGGAGAAACCCAATGCTGAGGCTGGGAATTCAGGATTGTGATGCAGGGTCAACTTCTTCTGCACTCACAGGCCCCTCATGGCCAATCCTGTTTTATTTTTACATGCACTGTACTGTATGTTTCAGTTTTCTGTGAAAAATACAATTTCTGATGCCTTTTTTTTCAACAATCTGGTTTATTAAGGAGACTTACTCTGCCTTGAGTATTTTTCCTAAGCAATTGACCCCCTCTTTTTTTGTATACCTTCCCTTGGATCCTCCTATTTTCCTTTTACATCTGTGCCCTTTCAATGCACATAGCACAGAGAGTTGCCACTTGGCTTGATAAAATCCTCAGATTGATGATCTAATGTCCTATGTACCAAATCCCAGTCAAAGGAATGTGATCGATCAGTACTTTTCAAAATTTGCATTCCACACTCACATTCTACACATTTTGAAACTTCTTATTGGCGTATCAGCCAAGTAAGTGGCTGTATCAGCAGATATGTGAGCATGAGAAAATGCCCTCACGAGATTTTCGACTTCACAGGCAGGGAACATTCCTTACAAATCGTATCAAACCTGTCTTTAGTTCAAGCCTGTCTTACATTTCAAGTTTTTTTCAGTTGTTTCAGTTGTAGCCACTGCTAAATTAATGAGCAGTCTGGTATGAAAAATACCCACTAGGACCAAAGTATTTGCTCAAGGTAGAGGGGTCATGGAGACATGGTGATAAATGAGAAAATGTTTTATTCACACAGTATCCTTTAATTTGCACGGTATAGAGATATCTGTCTGTTAATTGTGTTTTTCTGGAAAATGATAGAGGCAAGAACACTTTGGTAGAGGTTGTTTTTTAAATAGAAATGTCAACATCCTGTTGATTTTACTATTTGAAGATCTGGATCCGCGGATCCAGTCCGGGTTTTCTTCCTAATAAAAATAGCAAAATCAACTGGAAGTTGACATTTTTAGAAAAATAAAAAAACAACTTTTTTTTTATGTTCTATATTGTGATTGTTACGAGCTAAAAGAGTGACTGATCTGTTTCACTGTACAATGTAAGTCAATGAGGAGCATATTTTGAATCAATGGAGCTATTATTTTTTAATTCTTGTCCACTTTTGGCAAGGTAATTACACAACCCAAACTTCTACCAAAGTGTTCTTGACCTTTAACCAGAGGGCCAGTTAAAGTGTCAACACCTAAAGTGATAATTGACCCTGGTGAAACATTAAGTGTGTGTTGATAGCTAATGGATTTATTCAAACCTTATGATCATTGCAAAGGGACAAATGTACACTTGTCTGGCTTATATCACTGTGTAGATCATATCCATGTGAGAAAGCTATTTGGGCTGTAGATTACTTTGACAGGCATGTTACACACACTTACACTTGTATGAAGGTAGCATGATTTTAAAAAGTGATAAAATGTTCCACTAAGGTAACATTTTGCTTTAATTGCTGAAGCTAGAGTATTACCACTGTCCTATACTTTATTTTACTTTCTCTTCTCCAATCAATCACCTTATTTATTGTTTACCTTGACACCTATTTTCTCTTTGTGTCCTTCTCTACCACATATCCTCCTCTGTGGGTTATGGTGATTAGCTGACTCTGTTGTCACTAGTAGTAACGTGTTGGATTGTTAGCTTGTGACCTCTGATAAACCATCCTAAGACACGTTTTGTATCAACAGATTGTTAGCATAGGGCAATGTATACCTTTGTACTGTAACCTCATTGTATGTGTATGTGATAGTGTTTGTATGTATGTATGTATGTCTGTATGTATGTTTTTATTAAGGTGATTGTAAGTATGTATGTAGCTAGCAATGACTGAATGATGTGCAAATGTGTTTGCATGGTTTGCTGCTGGACATTCTGGTACTGTGATTTTGTGCCGTTTAAGTGCTGTTTTTGACTCCTGTTTATAATATGTGTGTCTATTGAGAAGTGTTAGGTAAACATGGTAAGGACAGTGTAAAAATGTGGACAACTGACATTCATGTCAGGTAAAGAAAATGCAGGATAATTTTGCTTGTAGAAGACTTGTTTGATTTGGTATCATTGTGCAATTTATGATTATTCAATATTATTAATTGAAAAAGAAAAATCATTCGAACTTTGTATAGAGTGTTGTGTTTCAAAAGATAAGATTGAGTATAGATCATATGAACTTTGTCCTACTATAGGTAGTCAACTATATTCAATGCTGTACACATAGGTAACTTCAATTCCTACAGTGTAGATAATATGTGTCTACTCTCAATATTTGGTATGAGATATTATGGCTATTGAATGTTATCGTATGATTATTATGTGTTTAAGATGGATTAGAATATGTATGTAAAAGACAGATGTGAAATACAGTATGAAATACAAAATAGATGACAATCTATGCCAAAAGATTATTATATTTACATTATTGTATGTATTTATTTTCATATTTTATTCAGATGAGCCTGAATTCTGCTGGCCAGTGAGGGAGAATTATTTCAAAGCAAATGATACGCTGATATTTTAGTCATTTTTTTCTATTTTAAAATATATAGAGAAAAGTTATTTTCACCAGTACGCATAATAGTAAATTCAGATCAGATTTGACTGATTTTATTGTCGGCAGTGTTTTATCTCTTCAAGTTTATTGACATGACATCAAGTGAAGCATTTGATTTAAAATGTTTGTGGTGTCTGTTAATGAGTCAATGGGTCAGGTGTTGAGGATTACATAAGATGCTGAACCATCTGTTGTCCATTTCACCATCAGAGTACCTTCCAATCAGAAAATATATGTTACTTCCTTTCAATCTGTGCTGTCTGACTGGTTTGTTTTTTTAAATAATCTCTGGAATACATTTTAGTGGACAAGAAATTACAAATAATAAACCATTCGCTGTCATTCATTATAAACATGGTCCTGACCATGGATGCTATAATGAACAATTTCCAGTTACTGCCTCACTGCGTTTTGTTTTCTTTTTTATAACACATGGTGACTGTGTGTGTAGATTGCGTGTATGCGTGCATACTCTGTTTGGTGACTTTGTATACCTAACAATAAAGTGAGAGAGGACTTTGAAGGGCATGAATGCAAGTCTTCAGGGAATTCCCTTAAGATTATGTCTGAACAAGCTGTGCATTGTCAAATATAGAAAGATAATGTGTGTATGACTATTGATAACTATGATACTATCTGCTTTCACCTCTGTTATGTAGCTCAGTATGAGCTACATAACAGGGTTATTGCAGTTGATACAACTGCAATAACCTAGTGTACTGCCTCAACCCTGAGTGAATTTGGCTAACTTATGTTCCTATGGTTCTCATTTACATTGAGAGCAGAAGATATGTGATACTAATATAGAAGTTACAATGTTGACGTTAGTTGAAGTTTACAATGTAAATGTAGTTACAGTGTTTGTAACGCAAGAGCAAAAGTGCCTTGCATCATGCCCCATTGCCCCAGGTCTCTGTAAATATACTGTCCACCTCTGCAAATTCAGATCTGCATATGACTGATGCAATACTGGCAAGTTATTGGGCAGCTTGTTTTAGTGGGTACAAAGCTATATAAATAAAAACCATCATGACAAGGTGCATCACAATTTTGTATAACTCTTATATAACTTGATTTCTTATCTTGCATTTTATTCTGATAATTATGAAATCTAAAATGAATATGTTGGACCCTCTGGAGTTTCCATGGCATGTGTGGAAAACTGTGTCAGACAACCTTTGGTTTATCTGAGTGGATGATGATTAACTTCATTGAATGAGATATTCAAGAATGTTAATATATTGATAATAAAAATCACATAACATGTTATATTTCATAATAAGCCAGTAATACTACTTCTGTGGTGTACTGTATCTCTTAGGTACAGATGGCATGGACAATTTTGATAATTTTTCATCACAATCGTGCAATTATTTAAATGTTGTTCTCTGTGGTTCATGATGCAATACCGGGCATGGGTTGACTCATTTAGGGAGGTGGCACCATTGTTATGTCTCTGTTGCATGCCCAAGCATAATCCCTCACAAATGCTTTTGTCACTATGACAAGTCACTATGACAAGCAAATAATATGACGCAGGGTTTTTGTATTTACACATAGCTTGATAACAGATGATGATTAGATATTCATTTCAAGTGTTTGTTCTTCCGTTGTTTTTTTTTGCATTTTCTCATGCTATTGATCTCTCATGTATTTTCAATTACATGTGAGAGCAGTGTTACAAAACCGAAAGACAGTGGTATGATGTTGAGCTTTTAAGAACATTGTCTTCAGGCAAAAAAAATGGCAGCTTTACCAAATCAGTCCTAGAGACTTTAATCAATGCCGCCTGTGGGCTGAACCACTACCGCATGTACAGAATCAAAGCTTGAGTTAGAAAACAGGTCATCATAGCCTTAAGGGTAAGGGAGAGATGGGAGCTCTTTGAGTAGAGTAAAATTAAGTTATGTGGTAGATAATATACCCTGTTGGTGCTCTTTTCTACATGGACTGTTTTGGTCTATATCCTAAACTTATTTCCAGGTCTATCAGATTGTTTCGTTGAGGTAGTTAATGTTCTCATGTCCTTGTTATTGCAGAAAACAGATTACAGTATCTTCAAAATGGTTAATAGAAAATACCTCATTGCACTTTATTGTCCGGTACACTCTGTCTGTCTGTCTGTCTGTCTGTCTGTCTGTCTGTCTGTCTCTCTCTCTCTCTCTCTCTCTCTCTCTCTCTCTCTCTCTCTCTCATACACACTGGGTGGAGCATCTAACATATAATATAGGTGATAGCCTTGCAGGTATAGTACATTTATTTATCCAATGTATGTTTGGTATATTAATATCTGTTCTTCAAGTTTTACCTGGAATGGAAAACAAGCATTATGGAAGTTTTTTAACCAATTGTAACTCAAGATGCCAATCATGCCCAACCTAGATTGTAGTATGTTGATCCATGTTTTGTAATTGAAATGCAATTATACTCTGTCTACAAAATGTTCATGGCCCACAATCTTGTTCTTCTCTAAGAAAAACGTATGCTTGCATGTTAACCAGTTAGGCAAGCATCACTATAAATAAAGTAAGTAAGTAAGTCGGCCATTGACCAAATGGTTCCTGACCCATGTGGCTCATAGGTCAGGAGCCTATCTCATATTTCCTTAGCGTGAGGCAGCTTGATAGTACACTGCCTTGACATGATGCTAGTATGTCGCAGGGACTTGCCTTTATTAGATAGTACAGTAGTCTGACAGGAAATGGGGAGAGAGAGTTGGGGAGTGACACGTAGCAAAGGTCGTCGGGATCGGGATTCAAACCCGTGACCCGCTGTCAGGCTGCATCAGCAGCCTAGGTGCCCGGACCACTACCCTAGCCCTAATTTCTCTAACCACAAGGCCACAGACCTGGTAGTGATTAGCCTATACTACTGTACAGTATATAAATGCTGAGAAGTGTTTTGGAAAATGTTTAAATGTTTTCCAAATTATTTTGCCTATTCAGACCTTGACCTTTTCACCCCTAAAGTTAATCAACTATTGAGGGGCAGGCTACTAATCAAACATTTAAAAATCTTATCTTGCTAACAAACACAATCCTAAGTTGTTACTAAAATGTAAAAAAAACACTTGTTACTGTTGTATTACGAATAAATTGAGTTACTATTTATATTTTTGCTGCAGAATCATATATTAGGTTGTAGCTAATTCATGTTTCTTTGGAAATTGCAGAATTCAAGGAGCCTTGATCCATCGCCCGAAACTCCACCAGTTTAAATCACTGACAGTGGTGAACTCGAAACTATTCAAGAAGTTTACTTCTTCACCTTCATAAATTATCATATTATCAATCATCCTGGATTCATGTATTCTCTTCTTGTGAATACAGTGAACACATCATTATAAGCACAACACAGCCGCCTAAAGGTCATCACCCAAACCAGCTGCGGAAATGGTCAGCTTAAATTTGGCCACATTAATAACAAGAGTGAAATTCTAGTAAATGTATTGAGCTCATAAAACCAAAGATCACTGTATCAAACACTGGAAGAAATGTTTGTATGTACAGTATGTGTTATTTATCTAAAAGCTTAAAGGGAGGCCGGCCGGCGGGCGGGCGGGCGAACCTCTGACGTGGTTGAGTCATGTCACCATGACTTAATATGACTGTCACCATGACTCAGCCATAGCCATATAAGGAGTTCCCAAGCAGCTATGCCCAAATATGGAGTGTGTTGTCTAACCTCAGTGTTGTCATGGCATCAGGCGCAAACAAATCAGTCAGCTCCATATATGGAGGCATGTCCATATATGTGCATATACTGATGACATCAGGGATCTCCATATATGGGCATAAAAGGGACAAGGACTGACAGATACAGGGATCTATATGGGCACATAAGCATGCTCATGGATCTCCATATATGGGCATAAAAAGGACAAGGACTGACAGATTCAGAGATCTCCATATATAGGCATTAAGGGACAAGGACTGACAGATACCTCCATAAATGGGCATATCAGTCGGATCGGTGGTGCTTAGGTGAACTCTAGATGTGAGGGCTGCATAGCAGCCCGCACCTCATCTAGTTTGATCAAATACAATACAGCAGGGGTTTTCAACAGGTGGTCCGTGGACCACTTGTGGTCCCTGAAGGTATTGCATGTGGTCCCTGACCATGTCGCAATATGTTTTTTTCTTCTTGTTCCATGGAACAGTGCATATTATCGAACTGATGACCTACATACAGTATGATGACATGTCAATGTTGTCAGTTTCTGGGAAGTCGGATGTCAAGAAATTCCACAGAAAAGGGAGTTAGAATCTCAAGAAGGGGAAGTGTACCGGATTGCTTGATGGAGTCGTCATTATTAGGAAATGTGGCCATATAGCTCTAATTTCACCCAACACAACAGTGGTCCCCAGGTTGATTCTTAATCAGGGTGGTGGTCCCTGGTTCACAATCAGTTGAAAACCCCTGCAATACACAGATATGCACATAATATGAGAAAAAGAAATGATAAGATAAGATAAGATAACCTTTATTGATCCCTTGAAGGAAATTCAGGTGTTATAGTAGGAACAGCAGTAAGAACTATAAAGGTGCGCTCAGTGCAAATAAAGATTTCGACACGCATAAATATTTGTGTTCATGCAGCATCTGCATGTCTGCAATTGGCTAGTTCTGGTCCATTAGGGACTCTTATCCCATAGCTTGGAGGGATGAGTGCTCTGTGATTATGAATTCATAAATATGACATAGTCATTGAAAGATTTGAAAAATATTTGGGAATTGAGGTCCTTGTCTTTGTCTTGCTATCAGTATGCACAAGAAGTATGACGCTGATTAAAGATTGTCCTATGTGAGTATAACTGCGGGCGGACAGACAGACAGAGAGACAGGGGCGAAAGTAGACACTCCTGCCGGAGATTATAAATGAAACACATGTATGCAGGTACAGGAAATATATACACTAATATACTCCTGAAGACTTGTGTTTTCTTCCTAAAACACCTGTATGTAACCCCAACTGTAGGGTTCATGCCATAGGCCTACTTGTAAGTCGCTGTATAAGAACGTCTGCTCAATGCCTAAATTGTAGGCCTAATTGTTGTTGTGGAATATTTGAACCATATCTCCCCTATTAAGTATTGTGTTTTGGATCACTGATTTTAGTATGAAGTTACCAAGTTTGTTTTGAGAAGACATTCAAATGCTGTTCTCCCATATGTTTCTGTAGATCTGTTGGCCTTTCATTCTTTGCCACCTTAGAAACCTTTTGATCCATTGTTTGGAAGGGCACCCTGGGCCTTCTTCACCTGTTATTCAAAGTTGAGTGTTTACAGAACAGTAAAAATAGGGGGTTGAAAGAACCCTTTTGGCCAGATCATTGTTATCTCTGAGTTCATTATTAGTTCAATTATCCTAGTTCTTTTCTTGAGAAGTTGCGAGTCTGTGTACTGCTCACACACATAGACAATTTAATGTCTTCAATGTAGTTCATCGAACCAAAGTCTACAATCACTAACTATACAGGTTCTTGGATTCATTCAAAAGCTAACAACATATTATGGCCTGGGGATATAACTGTCAACTTATTGTCCTTCCTTGTTTGGGCCACGTTTGGGACACGTTCACAAAGTTGTGCTACGTGGCCTGCCTCTGGGAGGATTGCAAAAGACAAATGCAAAAAAGTTGGCTAAATACTGTTCTGTCTCAGCTATCATGGGCAGTCTGTCTATCTGGAGAAGACAATGTTTCATATATCCTTGAGTAGCTAAAGGGGGGGGGGGGGAAACAACCATCTGTCAAATTTCTGTATAGTATGTCATCAATGTGTTATCTTTTTCCCTCTGTGTATTAATAAGCATGTGCAGCAGTTCTGGTTCGACCGCAATGTAACCTTCTTCTGATCAGTGTTTGGATCTATTTGGAGCTTTTTGTGCAGATCCAAATAATCTGCGTGTGTGTGTGTGTGTGTGTGTGTGTGTGTGTGTGTGTGTGTGTGTGTGTGTGTGTGTGTGTGTGTGTGTGTGTGTGTGTGTGTGTGGGCGAGAGGAGTGAACTCTTGGACCTGATAGTAAACCAGTGATTCTCAAGGTGGGGTGCACAGGGTTACTTGAGGCCCATACAGATCTGTAACTCAGAGAGTGTACTAGCCTTGGATCATCAGTCATAATGATATCTATGATGTATGGCAGTCTTGCATCAAGGCTATGAGTGTACACACATGGAACCAAATGGACTTGTATACTGGAAATTAAAAAGTTGGGTAACCACTTAGCTCCAATCGGAACCTCTCCCTGTGGATGCTGACTGAGCAGGACTTCAAAAGCATACCGAATCCCACAACAACATCACTGCCCCCACTTAGTTTTATTTTTTTTCTCCCCGCCAGGTTTTTTTATTTTATTCTTATTGACCAAATATCAACATTACAATTACAAATAACAGGACAAAATGCAGTTACAACACTGGAAAATTTAAATAAAGAAAGAAAATAAATAAATACGCTCGAGGTTATAGACAAAAACGTTGTACAAACACAAAAGCTATGAAAACATCCCTTCCAGGTTGGAATGGTATGGCCCCGCCCCCCTGGCCTTGACGTCACTGGCGTCTTCTCCACCGCTTAAATAGTGGAGCGCTGCGCACTGAGTGGCGCGTTAATGCATCCAGCAGCAGACTGACGGGGTCGGAAACTACAGGACCTGCAACGACAACAAAAAAAAACGCTGCAAAGCTCGCATTATTAGGTCGCGAAGACAGTATTTATACATTTCATACAGCACATAAAGAACGTGAACGATGATGAACGGACAAATGAACGGGTTCCATAACTCGCTCATTGAGGAGGACTGCTTCTTGTTCACCTCAGAGTCGGTCGGAGAAGGACATCCTGGTAAGACACGCACCATACGGTGCAAAATAAAACAACACTGGCTTCATGCGTTTGCTAGCTCATTTCTAGTGGACAATGGGTACAACGGCAAACAAATATAACGAGCAAAACAAAAAACTGAGGTGAACATTGCCACCTAAATGTTTTATAGGCGGGTAGTAGGCTAGTAGGTTGGCCAGCAGATTTGTGAAAGCTAACCTCTGCTAGCCAGTGTTGCCAGGTCTGCTTATTATAAGCGTACTTCGGGCTTGTTTTTCTGTAAAGTTACTTGTAAATATTGGTGGTTGAGGTTTATTTGGGGCTTGTTTCTAAAGTGTAGATGCTTAATGTGGGCTTATTTTTGGGGTTGTTTAAACCAGTGATTCTCAAACATTTTCATGTCGTAAGACTCCCAGTCCAAAAATAATATGTATTTGTCTGCACAATCTGAAAATATGTTATGCCAGGGACCCCCATACAACATTTGTCATTACAATGTTCAAGAAATATTCCACTTTTTCCCCCAAGATTTTTTTGAAAATGGTAGATCAAGCTCAACGCTCAAAGCGTCCTGTAGATCGGATATTTTAGAATAGCCGACGTTTTAAGCGCTTTCGGCTTGTTTTCATAGACCTGGTTGCTTGTTTCTCTCGCAACACCTGGCAACACAGCTGCTAGCTAATCGTAGCTAAATGGGATAATCCTGCCGCGTGGTTCACGTGAGCCCCAGAGAGCGGAGTAGTCCCCTCAACTACCACATGTTATTTCTAAACAATAGATGCATCTTGAACGGTTTCGTTTTTCGTCGAGTTAACACTGTTTGGTAATAATGGAGTCTCATTTGGCACTGCGGTTAGAGCGACAAGGATGAGGATGTATCGATACACACATAGGCGATCGCGGGGACGCTCGCTTATGTCACTGTTAAATGTCCAAATCGACGATGTAGTGTTCACGTTTCAGGCTCGGGTTTGATGTTATTACTCTCGGCCGGCACGTGCACCCGGACCCGGCCTGCTGAAATGGCGACGGACTGAGGAGGAAGGAACCTGGAAGGCCTCCTCCAGCCACTCCCACTGCGAACATGTGCGGATCAGTGTTGCCATATTTTGAGAGAAACGAGCAACCAGGTCTTTGAAAACAAGCCCAAAAGAAGCGTCCATAGGCTACATAACATGAACACTTTAAACGTATACATTGGCTATTTGAAAATGGCAGAGCTACAAGCGCAAATCATGGAAAAAATGTTAAATATGTTTTTATATATTTTGACAACACAAATCTGGTATGGGGTCTCTGGCACAAAATAGATGGGGGGGGGGGGACAAATACACATAATTTGGGGGGTCAGGTCTTGACATGAAAATGTGTTAGAACCACTGGTTTAAACATTAGGATACTAGCCCAAATTAGCAACTTTAGAAAAATCCGTAACTACCAATATTCACAAGCAACTTTACTACAGAAAGTCAAGCCCAAAGTGGCTTATAATAAGCAGACATGGCAACATTGGTGCGGATGGCGCTAAACAACATCCCCTGACTTTTCTGCGAATGCATAAGGTGTCATCATTGACAGATTAGTTGCTGTGTACGACCATGTTATAGTGTTTGCACGGTTTCTAACTACACTGTGGTTGTTGTTGTTTACAGACAAGATTTGTGATCAGATCAGTGACGCGGTACTTGATGCCCACCTCAAGCAAGATCCTGATGCCAAAGTTGCGTGTGGTAAGGAAAATGGTGCTCCTTGTTGTATTCTACTGAAATGGTTCTCGGGGTCCTTTTAATTTCAAGGACCCCGAGTTTGGTATGCAGATTAGGCCACTATGCATTATGCTGAAAGTGTACTTATGGACCTTTTAAGGGTGCATTGGGTTTGGGTGCACTCTCTGAGTTAAAGGGTCCATTTGTTTGTTTTCTAAATGTCAATAATTTACCTAGGGACTCCCTGGAACCCCCTCAAGGACCCCTGGGGTCCCAGGTACAAAGATCACATATCGGATGATGGAAAGCTTGTTAGCTCATATGTTTGTTTAGACTGGAAACCAGACGAATCTGTCTTGCCATGCAAGGCTAATGTTTGTTCACACATTTTGTGGTTAACTGTTGACTCTCCCTCTTGAACGTTTGTAGAGACAGTTGCCAAGACTGGGATGATCCTCCTGGCAGGTGAGGTGACATCACGTGCCACAGTGGACTATCAGAAGGTTGTTCGTGATACAATCAAACACATCGGATATGACGACTCTTCCAAAGGTGTGGTACTTTTAATTAATATGCACTTCCCTGAATTGTTTTATTTTGAACCAAGCAGGTTTTTAGTCATTTTTGTTTTGTTTTAGGTTTTGACTACAAGACATGCAATGTTCTTGTGGCTCTGGAGCAGCAATCTCCTGATATCGCCCAGGGTGTTCATATAGATCGCAACGAGGAGGACATTGGGGCAGGGGACCAGGTCAGTAGTGGGTCACGATGCATCGCAACACCTTGTGAACTTGTGGAGGCCTGGAGGGGCTATGATTTTTTTTAATACATGTGCATTTTTTCCCCTGTAATCATATTACCAAAATGGGGACGGCAGAGTGAAAGTGGTTAAAATCTGATGCAAGTTTACTGACTGATTGGTGGAGTTTGAGGATGTGCAGCCAAGGTGATCCAACAGTTTCTCTCTGTTGCAGGGCCTGATGTTTGGCTATGCCACTGATGAGACGGAGGAATGTATGCCTCTCACTATTGTCCTTGCCCACAAGCTGAATGCCAAGCTGGCAGAACTGCGCCGCAATGGCACTCTGCCATGGCTCCGTCCAGACTCAAAGACCCAGGTGTGTGCGCGAGGTGTTTTTCCCCCTGTAATAGTACAACAATTTTTTTCCCCTCCTTTAATTTAATTAATGGTTTAAAACTATGTGCAATCATTTATCCCTGTATTTTTACATTCTATGCAGGTGACTGTTCAGTACCGCCAGGACCGTGGTGCCATGCATCCAGTGCGTGTGCATACCGTTGTTGTCTCCGTACAGCACGATGAATACATATGCTTGGACGAGATGAGAGATGCCCTAAAGGAGCAGGTCGTGAAGGCGGTTGTTCCATGCATCTACCTGGATGATGATACAATCTACCATCTGCAGCCAAGCGGACGCTTTGTGATCGGAGGGCCCCAGGTACACGTTTATGGCTTAACCTGGCTAATGTTTAACTATTCTAAGCATCAATTTATTTTATGAATGTTGTGTCTGAGCTGTTTTTGTTTCATTTATTGTTTGTTTGTCTATGTCTGTATTTTGTATGTCTTGGAAAAAAGCAATAAACATATTTTGCAAAAAAACAAAACTATTCTAAGCATCCTTGTCAGACACTGAACAATTGTAACCCCTGATCCCTTTCATTACAGGGAGATGCTGGCCTGACGGGGCGTAAGATCATTGTTGACACTTATGGAGGTTGGGGTGCTCACGGGGGTGGCGCCTTCTCTGGGAAGGACTACACTAAAGTAGATCGGTCTGCTGCATATGCTGCTCGCTGGGTGGCTAAGTCCCTGGTGAAGGCTGAGCTGTGTAAGAGAGTGTTGGTTCAGGTGAGGGATTATTTAAAGACTTGAGCTTTGCTTTTTGGAGTAAAATGCTGTGGCAAACTTCTCGGTGTATGACAAATATGCACTTCTGCTATATTAGGTAGCCTATGCCATTGGAGTTGCCCATCCGCTCTCCATTTCCATCTTCCACTACGGGACCTCCAACAAGAGTGAGAGAGAGTTGCTTGACATTGTAAAGAGGAACTTTGATCTCCGCCCTGGGGTTATTGTCAGGTAATGTACGGTATATCCTCTGAGATTCTCACTGAATCAGAAACTCCCGGCTCATTCTTTCTTATGCTTTACAGTATTGCCATTTTGCTTTAGCTGCTGCAGCCATGTTTCAAATACTTTATCCCTTTCCTTGTATTTCAGTTTGAACTGCATAATGACTGTAATGCCGTCTTGTGCAACTCCTGGTGCTTTTTGGCTTGTGTATTATTCAAGCTTTGTATTGCTCTGCTGCTATAGAGGTATATGGGCTAGTGTTGAAGGGAATATTGAATCAAAAGGGTTCTGTGTCTTTGATTAACGGGCAGCGTCAGTTATTTGCAGTACGACCACATTGAAAGTTTCAGAGCTCTAGCACAGAGGAAGAATGTACTATAGGACGGATAAAAACATGGCTGAAACAATAAGTAAACTTAACAATAAATGAAACTGAATTAATGCATACATGCATTAGGACAGGTGTAGTGCATGTGAGTGACTATAAAGACATATAAGGTACCCAGCATGTTTAAGCTTTCTAGCTCACATTCAAATAGACTGCCTTTTTAAAATGGGACCAGTGTGCTTTCCATCTGCAAGCCGCAGTCCCCACTGCTCAAGGATGAGTTGGGTTGACATGGTATTGGTAAGTGTCAAAGCTTCATGAGTCTCCCTCTCTTTATCAGCTGGTCTTATAAACCTCTTTGATTATGGTTTTCTTTTGTGGCTCTTGACACTCCCCACTGGCTGATTTGAGCATTCTGCCTTTGTGAGTATTGCTACGTCTAAGTTCACTTAAGATGACTGCTGCTAAATGTGCCGATTATGTATTCCAGGGAGCTGGATCTGAAGAAGCCCATGTATCAGAGGACTGCAGCCTACGGCCACTTTGGCCGGGACTCCTTCCCATGGGAGGTGCCCAAAAAACTCAAATACTAAACCTGTTAAGCTTTCCCTCCAGGCTTGTTGGTGTATACTACAGAGAAGCCTTCAAGATCCCGGGGGTGAAACGCACTTAACCTCTCTCATAATGGCATAAGTTAAACCCTCATCTATCCCTTTCTCTCTCCACCTCCCTTCCTGTCTTGTCACTCTTTTCCTGTTTGTAGAGTCGTACTAGATTCAAGGACACATGTTTCAGAATTTTTACGTTAAAAGACCATTAAGATGGAATTCCACATAAATCGCCTAAGATTTCCCTTCTCTCTCTCCCAGTGATAGACTGCAGTTTGCACCCTGGGCATTCCACATTCTGGGTCAATATCAGAAGAATTGTGTTCAGTGTGCTGGTGTTAACATACGGTTTATCACAGTGCCCCTCTTAATTTACTGGTGCTATTGGTAGGGAATCTACAGGGCATCACCATCTGCAAGGCCTCTTCCTAGTTAAGCGATGCAGCTTTTCAGTAGTTACAGTTTTCTCGAAACATTCCCCCATGTCAGTCTGGTACAGTTGTTCCCAAACTTCACTTCTCTTTTTATTTTATTAATCTGAGCTTTATTCTCATGTCTTTTTGTGGAGGATGCTAGAATGGCACAATTAGAGGGCCGAGGGTTGATGCTTTTCTTTCCAGAAAAATGCTATGCATTGCGGGCTGTTGAGCGATCCAAAATCTGAGAGTGGAAGGCCTCACATGCCCCAACAGATCTTTGCTGTTTTCTGACGTAATACAGAAAAGTCAGAGGCTGCTGTGTCACTGCTCGGATCTGGAGGGGTATTGGTTATACTTGATTGTTGGGGGACAATTTTGATTGTCTTATAATTGAAATTCAATTTTAGTGTCTCACTTGTATCTTTTAATTGATGGAATTCCCAGATACTCCTTAGGAATATTGATGGCAGGTGTAGCTACAGAGAAACCTGGTTCCCATCCTTATCATGAAGGAGTGTTTTGCATTCCACTATGTTCTTATTGGCTGAACAGAAATCTAAACATGACACTATTTATTTGTTCTCTGAAACTTGGTGTGGATACAGAGAAGCTGAGGATTCAGATGGCAGCTTTTTAAACACATGGTTTCCTTACTTGATGACCATTTACTTTTCAGTGTTTCTCTTGTGGTTCCAAAGTGTCCTACAGAAAAGCTTTGGTGTGCCTCCACAAGGAATTGTCACTGTCTAATGTGAAATATTTTGCAGTTTTGGAATGGGTATTTGTTTAAGGGGGGGGGGGTGAATTAGAAGTCCCTGTACATGTCTTGTACTGTTCTGGCCTTCACCTGTCCTCGTGAATTGAATGGCGACGTTTGGCTGGTGTTGTACAGAGAAACCAGCCTTGTTTACATGGCCATCCTGTGTGTTGGATAGGGTTTCAAGATTTGGTTTTGTTCCCCTTTACCACTCGGGACTCGGCAGGTCGTCCTGTTTGCCACGGTGAGCGTAAGAGTGCCTTTTCTATTTCCTCTTTTCCCCACCCTTGAGCTGAACCACTTTTCCCCCCTCCTATCAACATGCGTCCAATTTCCAGAGAGTAGCTTGTACTGTATTATGCTTCGTGTCTAGGGATTGGATACATTTTTCCTCATGTTCTGACTATATTGGTTCTAATAAATGGCTACTTTCCTGCTAAACACACTTTGTCATTGTCTTTATAGTAATTGCTTTTATGTGTAATGACATGTAATATGAGTCTAATGTTATAGTTTTTTTGAGTATATTGCTGTGTTGGTTTAAGTGATATGACTTTAAATCAATCAAACCTTTTCCTCGATTACAATAATAAAGAATTGTTAATAGAAAGTGAAAATGGCAGATGTTAACAATGCGACGCAATGTGAGGTTGTAGATCGGCCATTTCGCTATTTTTCTTTTATGCCACCATTAAGTGTAATACAGGGTTATGTGGTTAAACTTTGTCGATTATGGTAAATGTATTAGACTCGATTTGTTGATATATGATGGCTAGAAAAATAATTTGTGCCCATAATTGTAAAGACAGAAATAACGCACTCTGGAATCAAATTTCAAAAATATTTGGGAAAATGTAATGTGGGGACCGGGTAGATGGGACACAGTCTATTAGAATGTGGGAGAAATTAAAAATATTCACCAGATGAGTGTTCGCAATACAAATACAATTGCGTCATCAGGGAATACAGCATGGTGACCCAAGATGCCAGCAATGTAATTTATGCTCACAAAAACATGAGGCAGCGCCATGCTCAGTTTTATGAACTGTCTGTCCTCATTTGCGCCAACTTGATGTTGTGATTGTATTCTTTGAGATGAGGTCTACTCTACAGCAGGGGTTCCCAGACTTTTTAGCTCGAGATCCAACAGAGATGAAATCTCTGTTGGATCTGAGAAAAATTAAGGATATATTTACTCGCAACCCATAAAAATGGACCTGCGACCCACAAATGGTTCCCGACTCAGTGTTTGGGAAACACTGCTCTACAGGATATGATGCAAAGATTTTCACCAATTTTCTAAGTTAGAACAGCACTTTTCTTTTTTTTTTAAGAAGAAGGTAAACGACGTGCATGGTACAACGCACAGTGAGCTTGTAGAGTGTCTATTTAAAATGGCCGAAATATAAAATGGGTCTTAAATGATTAAGCCCTAATGTAACTAATAACTAAAGCTGGCAAATAACTGCAATTGATTAAAAAATTACATTTGCCTCTGAGATGATGTAAAGTATAAAAGAAATGGAAATACTAAGTCAAGTACCTAAAATTGTGCTCAAGTTCAGTAGAGTAAATGCACACTTTATGAAAAGATCACAGTGGGTGAACTAGCCACCAGGCAAACATTTTGGACTTATGTGGAGAGGCTATTGATGAACTACATAACTAGTTATTACAGAAACATGAAATTGTTTCCGGGAGGATCAACTTTCATAACTTACATGAGATACAAAAACTGCCACTGATTGTCAGTAGAATGTCTTTTGGCTCCTGTGTCACAAGGAAATACTCCTCAAATTTCAAATGTTACAACTACATAATATTTGTACCTGTGAAAGGAAGCAAGGAAATTGAATAAACCTTTTCTGTCCGTGTTGTCCCAAGGTGCGGTGACTAACAAGCTTGACATCTTATTACATACAGTTCCTAAACCATATTTGTTCATGTTAATATTTTAGTTAGATTAGGTATATTTTAATGTGCCCAATGTGCAATTTGTTTTACAGACTAGTACAGTGGTGAAAGTAACTACTTACTAAAACAAATTGCGCTTTGGGCACATTAAAATGTACCTAACTACCTAACTAAAATATTAGCATGAACAAATAATATGTTACAGTTACAGTTCCTAAACCTTATTATGGTTTAAGAACTGTGTAATAGAAAAGATGTCAAGCTTGTTTAGTCACCGCACCTTGGGAAAAGACAGAAAACGTTTGGTTTGATTTAATTTCCTTGCTTTCTTTCACAGGGACATGTTTTGTAGTTGTATCATTGAGCCAAAAGACTTTCTACTGACAATCAGTGGCAGTTTTTGTATCACATGTAAGCAAAATCACTACAAATCACTACAAATAACCTATTGCTGACATAGTTACAAATTGCTATTATAAACAAAGTTGAAAATTTATCTTCCCAGAAATAATTTCATGTTTCACTGTAATACCTGATGCACCCCCTGTGACCTTTTCATATGGTTCTATAGCTTTATTTCACAACCTGTCTGAAACTCTGTTTTCAGAATAACAACCAAATCCAGTTTCTAGGACATGTACTGTATATTCGGAATAATCCTGTGAACTTGATAATTTGTTGGCTGTTTGTTAATTTGCTACAGAACTCTCAGCAGCTTTGTACAATAATGAATGGAACTTGTGTTCCATGAGCTCATTGTATTATACATATGTAGATAGAGTTTCACTGGACTGAAATAAGCCCTGTGTGCTTGCTTTTTAATACTGGCACTCTAACATGGCGCTAAGTAAAGAAACATGCCAAGCATGTTGAGAGCCCCTTTGTCCCAGGCAGTCCAAAAACTTGATCCTCTACACTGGTTTCTGTGGTTACGTGATTTTATCTGGAAATTGTATATCTCTCTTTGTGCCATAGTCGCCCAACTGGGGAGTTCCACATATGCTGATATGGGGTGGACCGGATGTTTCAGTGTACAAGTCTAATAACTCTTCAGGAACCCTCCCAAACTCATGCAAAGCCTTTTGCTCTGTGGATACAGTATACATATCAAGATGACATAACACTCAATTAAGTCCAGAGCATCAGGGCACATTGAACGTATATGTTATAAGACCTATGGTGGTAAAAGAGCAATGTAAAGGAACCTCATGAACTCCTTAATGCAGGGGTCTTCAACAGGGGGTCCTCAGAGTTACTACAGGGGGTCTGCCAAATCTTTGTGAGAAAGGAACCTTTTATTATTAACCACTTGAACACTAGCATCCCTATTCTGAGGTGGACCATTAGCGGAAAATGGCAGACCTGCAAGCTCCCTACACATCGCCTTTAGATCGGCTATTTTTGGAGGTTTGGTGTAGAGGGGGAGAAAAGAGCAGACCAAGTACAGAACCAACGGTCAAGTTTACTAAGTATTGAGGGTTTAAGAGGTTAAATGTCTGAAAATACACATGAACTAAAAACATTGATTTATACAACACTGATGACAGTGCTGTCAAATAAGTCTATGAAAAAGTGTAATCTGCCACATAACTTTATTCAATATGTAGTGGGGGGTCCCTGCTTCATCTCTCTCTCAGCTAAGGGGTCCTTGGCCTAAAAAATATTGAGGACCAGTGCCTTAATGTCTTCATTAATGAATCTGTTACAGAATGAATAAAACTGTCATTTATAACTAATATGTGGAGGTGCTCCATTCTTGGAAAGCTTGGCAACCGTAATTTTGTAGTAACAGTACATACAGTTACAGTGTATCCAATAATAGAATTTATGTCAAGTAACACCACGAACCAAACCAAGTTTGTGTGTCACTTGGACAGCAGCAGCTGTCTATTTTCACTACCAAACTGGCTCTGTCAAAATGCTATATTTAACTCTGAATGTTGGGGGCTTCACTTGGGTTACACTGCCACAGCCTTGAAAGGGAAAGCTCATCAGCCCATTCACAGTGGCAACTTCATAGTATTTTACAGTTTATACAATGTATGTAGAGCAAAATAATTGGGCAAAGTCTTCCAACTTTTGAACACTACATGGCCTGTGTTGTTGGTATCTTTTGGATGAACAGTGCTATTGTCAGTCACATTATCTTTGTACTGTGTGCAGCAGCATATCCTTCACACAACAAAGGTTTAAAGAGAAGAGTACAGATCTTCTGAAGAGGTTGTGGACTCAAAGATCATGTGTGGAATATTTGAACCATATATCCCCTATTAAGTATTGATGTGTTTTGGATCACTGATTTTAGTATAAAGTTACCAAGTTTGTTTTGCGAAGACATTCAAATGCTATTCTCCCATATGTTTCTGTAGATCTGTTGGCCTTTCATTCTTTGCCACCTTAGAAACCTTTTGATCCATTTTTTGGAAGGGCACCCTGGGCCTTCTTCACCTGTTATTCAAAGTTGAGTGTTTACAGTAGAACAGTAAAAATAGGGGGTTGAAAGAACCCTTTTGGCCAGAAATGAATTGTCCAAGTGTCAGCTGTGGGTAATGTCACAGCGTGACGGTCAGAATTAAGGCTAGTCAGCTGTTGGGGATGGGTTGGCTGTTTGTGAAGACAGTATGATGCAATATTAGTTGGAGAGTGTTATCATTTTTGTTGAAGACTGTTATAATGAATTGGTAATGTAATTAGTTTATTTCAAGTCCCTTTCTGCTCTTATATTGTAGCTCTACACACACTTTTTTGTTTTGTTTTGTGTTTGAGTATTTTACTATCCTTTCTTACAATGGTTGTCACAAGAGGTAGATGTGAATATAAATACCTGCACTATTTTTATTTTGACCATAGTGAGTCAAATTCCAAGCAAATGTTGATTTCAGATGTAGTGGAGTAGAAGTATAAAAGTACCTAAAATTGTGCTCAAGTACAGTAGAGTAAATGTACTTAGTTAAAGGGGAATTTTGGACTAAGGTTTTCTTACCTTTTCTATGACGTTATGATATCTTAGGATGAATGGTACAGTAGAAAAATTTCATAACTCCACCCCTGAGCCGCCACAGCTTAAAAGGTGCGCGGATAGGCCTTAGGTTAGATCACATATTTTAATAGCTTTTTTTGTATATTTTTTTGATGAGATCTGACGTTCATAGTGACTGAACACTATACAACCAAAAAAAAAAAAAAAAAAAAAAACAGAAGTCTCGCTAGACGAGATTGAAATCTCGAGATTTCAATCTCGTCTAGCGAGACTTCTGTTTTTTTTTTTTTTTTTTTTTTTTTTTGGGACAGTGTTCGGTCACTATGAACGTCAGATCTCACCAAAAAAATATACAAAAAAATCTATTAAAATTAAAAATTTAACTTCCCACCACTGTACTACTGTCTGTAAAACAAATTGCGCTTTGGGCACAATCAAATGTACCTAAAATAACTAAAATATTAACAAATATGGTTTAGGAACTGTATGTAATAGAAAAGATGTCAAGCTTGATAGTCACCGCACCTTGGAAAAACACTGACAGAAAAGGTTTAATTTACATTATGTCAATGGCAGAAATATCTATTTCTGAGAGCACAAGAGTATCTAAATAGGCCTATCTGCAATTTTTGCAGTGAATTCAAGTGCATTAAATAATGCCTTATCATCAGTACTAATGCCATCATGTTGATAAAAGGTACAAAGGATTCTGTCCTGTCTCATCTAAATTATGTTTTAACACCTGTCTCTGAGTTGGCTAATTTGGTTGGGCTAGCATTTATGGAAAAAAATAACATCTGAGAATAATAATGATTATAATAATAATGAAGGGATAGTTCACCCCCAAAAATATTTGTTTTTTGTATTGATTAGTCACCCCACGAAGAACCGGCAGCGGTTCCGGTAGGAGACACAAAGAATCTCCTTTGTATCTCCTACCAGAACCGCTGCCTACCAGTCCGCTGGTCATCAAATTATTGGCTTAGGAATGCGACAAAAACATCCATGAATCAATAATCGATATTGGATATAAAAATAATGATATTGGGGTGAACTATACCTTTAAAGACAATCATGACCATTTGCAAAATCATTATTTTGTGAAAGACTGTAATGCAATACAATGGAATGTTTGACGCCAAACATTCCAGGATGTTCTTGCTACAAATACATCCACCACTACTGGCCTCTCATTACACTGTCCAGACATTGAAGCTCAAATGACCATAGTACAGTACATAATGATAAGGCTAGGCTACACATCTTGCTGAAGTCTTGCTGACTGCCAGAAGTGTCAAACCCTCAAAGCCTGTTGCATAATAGATCATGTGGAACTATGCTGAGGGGGAACAAAGGTGTTGATTTTGGTTGGGTAGCTTTTAGCCAATTGGGAAATGGGGAAACTGGAGATTATCTAGTGAGCAGTGGAGTAAGTGATGTGGAAATGTGAGTACATTTCCCATCTCCCTTCTCACAACATCAGTCACATGTTGTGAGAAGTCAGTTGGACCAGGGTGTGTGAATCTAAAGGGGAGTGTCTGTATTCCACCAATAACATCACAGAGAGTGCTCCTCCTTGAGATTGGTTTGTGTAAGACTTAGTAAGATATGTGCCCCCAGGATGAAGTTTGCATTTTTCATGCACTGATGAAAACAATGAGTTAATCTTCCATGATGGTGGGGACAAAATAAAAGGATGGATTGTAGCTTTTGTCAAGAACAGTTTGCCTCTCCTTCTGATCACAGGCCTGGGAAGTCGTGTCTGCTCCGTATCTCTGGGCAGGGGTATTAAACTGCAGATTTGAAAATGTTTCTTTTCCACGTGACCAGACATTCTTGTGATGACTTTTCTTTAAATTGGTAAATAACAATGAGCAAACACATTTAGGTTAATATTTCATTGCCCAGTACATCAGGATCTTTAACATTATTGATCTGCAATTGATCTGAAGTTGCAATTATTTGATTGGAAATCAGCAGATAAAATGGGCTTGCAGCTACTGTAGGAAGACTCACATTTAGCAGAAAGTGTAGTTATCATGTGAGAGAAGCTGGCTTGATGTGTATATTGATCCTTGTTTGGCAATTTCACTGTATACACACTCCCTGAAAATGTTCAGAGCTCACAGACTTGTTCGTCTTTTAGATCAACTGATGCTTGCATGTCGACCAGTTGTTTTTTAGTCATTTTTTTTGTTCATTATTTACCCAGGGTAGTAGTTGAGCACAAGTGCTCATTTTCAGTAACGCCCTGCACATAGACACACACATTAAAACCTGGGAGCTGATCAGTACAACCACAGTCTTCTACTGTTGGCCAGTGAGCAGTGGCCAACAGTATAAGATTCAGTGTACAAGGGCTGTTCAGCAGTGTTGGGGGGGGGGGGGGGGGATATTCACTTCCTCATCCAGATTTTTCCTGCTGGTCTGGGGAATCAAACCAGGAACCTTCCAGCAACAAGTGCGCTCCTCTAACCTTTAGGCCACTGCTGCTCGTTAACAGTTCAGTGGAGCAGACCCTTATCAAGTTACGTCAGTACCTATTTATGTTTAACACCAGGAGACGGGTCCCTAGCAAACTGCATCACCTCTGTAAAATATTGAAATAATCAAATCTCGTTGTAAAGTTTGCTTTTTGCTTGTCTGAAAATGTGTATGGATACAGGTGAACTGGGCACTAAAACGAAGCGAGCATGGTAGAGAACTGGGTAATAAATCAAAGTGGGCACTGTAGATAACTGGGCACTAAAACTAGGTGGGCACTGGGTACTGGAGAGAATTGGGGACTGAGAGAGATTTGCTGAAAGACTTAACATTATGTGACACCAAATGTTAATAGGCTGAAGTAGCATACAGACAACACATTTTCCTACTGGGCCTACTGAACAAGGGCACATATTCATATTAAACACCAGATTTTTGGGCGCTTTGTTTTGGTGCTACTTTTTGGTTCTACCAACAACATCAGTTCTCAGTCAGAAGTGGATTTTGTGTCTTGTGTGTTAAAAGAACATCAGAAAATCACGCTTCATCCAACAACACGTAATGCTTAATTTAAACAGTTGATTTAGACAACACTGACAAATCTGTTAGTGCTCTTGGACTGTTGTTGGGCCAGTAGAATTTGTCATGGCAGACTATATTATAATGGTGTTCATTTATTTCATTTTGAAAAGAGTAATCATGGGACACAGCAAATGTGATTGAACAGTAGATTATGGACATTGAGGTTATGGTCCCTGGAGCTGGAATACATCAATACAACTTCATACTGCCCCCTAGTGAGGAAGTTATGCTGCACTTGTTTTAGCTGGAGAAGGCAGTCGTCTCATTGAATGATTAATCCACCATTCACTAATCATCAGTTAGATATGACTGGATATTAGTCAATAACTGTATTCCACACCAGAGTGGATAGATTTATAATTTGTTAAGCAATTTTAACATATAATTGCAATTTTGGATTGTACGGATTGATATTTGATTGCAAATTCTTCCAGTATTGTGTTCACTATACTGCCACCACCGCAGCCACTTACTGACTGTAAGATATTACATATCTACAGCATGTACTGTATGTTATATATAGTACCCCCCCCCCAAGGGTCCTCGGACCCCACTTTGAGAACATATGGTGTACAGTAATATTGATTTGGCTACTTGTATGGCTGTTTTCAACATTCAAACAGATAGCTGGATGTACAACGCATGTCCAAAATGTAAGACAAAGATTACAGAAAGGGCAAATGATTGCTACTGTGAAAAGTGCAAAGAGATTACAATCTATAATCATAGATTTGCATTGAAGGTGAAAATATCAGATTCCACAGATGTACAATGGGTGATTTGCTTCGATAACACGGCTGAGATCCTGTTGGGTTACAACGCAGAGAGATTGGTAGAATTAAGAGATACAGATGAGGCTTCTTTCAAACAGATATTCCAAAAGGTAATCTCAACAAAACATATATTTTCTAATAAAGTGAAAGTACAGCCATACAAGAATGAAACTACACCACAAACTACTAAAATATTACCAGAAACCCATGAGTTACTAATAGACTTCCAAATTAGTGAGAGGAACCTATTTCTCTTCTTTCTTTTGAGCACCCTCTTCTTTTCCTCTTTGTATGTATATATGTATATATACATACAATTATATATTTTTTTCTATATTTTTTTTAACGATGCACATCAGAATATGACTTTAATAAAGATTGTTTTCAATAAATGTATTTCTTTTTTGTACTATGATTGGTTGACTCTATTCACATCCTTTGCTCATTACTGTGATTGGTTAGCGAGACGCATGATGAAATTAATAACCTATAAATAGCACCACGCACTTCAAAAAACTTTTTTTTTAAGTGAGCTTCCATCACTGTGATGACCACTGTGATGACCACACCGCCCACTTCACACTGGGTGTGATTTTTCTATTTTCATTCCCATTTCATTACTATCATTATTACTATTTTGCCTTTTTATCTATTTTTTGTTGTTGTTATCCACACTGTTGAGGAATCATTAAGCACAATAATTCAACTGCCTATGCTCATAACAGCTGTATGATATGTATGTTACACCCTCAAACTTTGAAAATGTCTCTGAACTTTTACTTTTTGTTTATGTTTATCCAGTACATGCTGAAGGAATGACTGCAGATTCTACACACATATGATATCCATAAAGTGGTTTTTTTATGTAAAGCTGAAACTAAGAAATGACATCTTCAAATACATCACAGTATCAAAAATAAATCTCAAGTCCTAAATAAATAAACATACAGAATGCAATGAAGCTGTCAAACAAACATGTCTACATCACCAATTGACAAAAAAAAGGTGACAATACCAATATCATCAAATGTAACCGACTCAACAGAGGATTGAACAAGATGAAATTCTAATTAATACCTAATGACATTCCATGCTCAGCACTTCAGAAAAGTTCCAATCACATTTATCGACAATAAATCTTTGTAAACACGGGAGACAGAGCATATGATCTGTGGAGTAGGTAGGTTTACTGCCCTGCAAAAACATAAAGAAAGCACCTATTCATTCCTGAATTTTACTAAGAGAGAGTATCCACGTCCTCTGGTTTATCCTTTGGAGTGGGCCAATACCCAACAATAGTTTACTGATAGAGTCATCTTCAGGTGTGTGGTTGCAGCCCTGCACTCCACTTCGGAGCCTACAGGATAGTAATCTTCGGGAGGACTGTGTCCCTGAACTCGTGGGGCAGTCCGAGGTAACAGTCCAATGTACTGTAAAGTATAATGAAAGTTGTGCCCCAATCTGTACCGTCTACATCAGGGGTCTTCATCATTTTTCAGGCCAAGGACCCCTTAGCTGAGAGAGACATGAAGCAGGGACTCCGACTACATATTGTATAAAACTGTGTTGCAGATTGAACTTTTTCATAGATGGCTTCATAGAAATGTTTGACAGCACTATCATGTTGGATTCATGTTAATGTATATTTTCAGACATTTAACCACTTAAACTTTCAATACTTAGTAAACTTGATCTTTCACTCTGTACTTAATCTGCTTTTTTCACCCTCCACACCAAACCTTTTTGCCAAAAATAGCCGATCTACAAGCTCGTAGATCTGCTATTTTTGGCAAAAGTTCTCCTCAGAATAGGTATGCTAGGGTTCAAGTGGTTAATGTAAAAAAAGACAATCACACACAAAGATTTGGCGGCCCCCCTGTAGTAACTCTGAGGACCCCTTAGGGGTCCCGGACCCCCTGTTGAAGACCCCTGGTCTACATTAAGCGCTGTTAATTCAGTGCCACTGAGCCTTCAGAACACAAGAGTCAGCAGTGTTGGGAGAGATCATCTTCCCAGTCACTGACACTGCCAGCTTTGTCAATGATATGACTACCAGGAGCATATCAAATGATGTTCTGCTCCACTGGATGTTTCACTTCCAGCTTGTCTGTCATCGCTGCTATTTCTGGAATATTGCTCAGCGTTTGTCTCGTCGTTTGTCCATTTCCTTTCGAATTCGAACCTCCAGTGCTGCTCTCATGGCTGAATCCAGGATGTTCGTCTCTGCAACACGTTCCACCACCCTCTCAGGCTTATCTCCCTGAGGTGCAACAGAAGGAAAACATGATATGCTGTACAGAGGTAGAAGTAAACCAGTAAAGTGAGCTTCAAGGATAAAAATAAATAAAAAATAACTTGACATACATAGCCAGAAACATCCTTCAAATTAATGTGCAAACCTTGTGGACAATGAAGGATGTAATAGTGCCAGAATCTGACTGGTAGTCAAGCCAGAATAGTTCAGTTCCATGAGTCTCCGTCTCTGTACTTGACCCACTTTCATTCCACTCTTCAGGCTCAGCACCTATGCCAGGCTCTGACCCATCTGGAAATAAACACACACACACACACACACACACACACACACACACACACACACACACACACACACACACACACACACACACACACACACACACACACACACACACACACACACACACACACACACACACACACACACACACACACACACACACACACACACACACACACACACACACACACACACACACACACACACGTATTAATTTACAGGGAAAAGAATGTAACAAGGTTAGACAGTTCATGGGCACCTAAGGGTACATTATAGCACCTTCTCCTCCACACAGACAAACTGCCTATAACAGCTGAAAGAAACAGAGTAATATTTAGCAAGTTGTTTGGCTTTGCCCTTTGTCATGCCACTCATGGTCAGTTTATATACATGGCCCAGACTTCCAAACATGAGTATGCAGAGTCTACATCTGTACCCAAAGTTTGTTATGATTTCAGGTAACGGTTGTCGTACAAATCAAAAACACAGCCTACTTCTAGAATCAGGACCTCCTTTAGCTCCATAAAGAACCTCTCACTCCGCTATACAGCTCCGAGATGAGGTTCTATGTCGTTACCTTCCAGAATCGGGTATACGTCCGCCAAGGCTCCGCTGTTTACCCTTTTGTATACGTCGTATCCCAAAACTAATGGTAGATTCCAAGCCGCACGGATGTTTAAAGTTTGGAACGGAATGGAAAATTTTAGGAACGGAGCGAAACTACCCATTTAAATCGCTTATTTAGTCAGTCTGTGGCCATGTTTCCCATTCAACCCGGAAAACCCCCCTACGTCCGCTGCCAGTACTGCTCCCGGTTTGGCTACAATGGGAAACATGGCCACAGGCTGACTAAATAAGCGATTTAAATGGGTAGTTTCGCTCCGTTCCTAAAATTTTCCATTCCGTTCCAAACTTTAAACATCCGTGCGGCTTGGAATCTACCATTAGTTTTGGGATACGACGTATACAAAAGGGTAAACAGCGGAGCCTTGGCGGACGTATACCCGATTCTGGAAGGTAACGACATAGAACCTCATCTCGGAGCTGTATAGCGGAGTGAGAGGTTCTTTATGGAGCTAGACCTCCTTGTGACTGGTGTCAACAAAAACAACATCAGGTATATTCGGGATGCTAGCAAAGACAAGTATAATTAAACCATTCTGGTAACACTCTTGAATGTTTAAACATTGCTGCACTGGATGGCATACATTTTTGTACTGCATCAGACACTGTCAACAATACGGTCATGGCAAGCAATGTACAAGTTTTTATAAGCACTACATCCATTTGTGATGTGTGCAATGGATTCTAGACGTTGCTCAGAATCATGATGGTTTAAACATAGAGGACTATGGATGTCAGGATACCAGATTGACAGATTGCACCACCAATAACAGCATTTTTGCACATCGAATGTGAAACTGAATGATCAGCGGAATCAATGCAGGGCGCAGGCCAACTTTCCCTGCAGTCGGAGTCCACACCAATGTTGTTTGGCCTCAGTCTGTTTCATATTAAGCAGAACCCTTCTAGCTGTGTCTTCCTGTAGTCTAATAATGTCCCCTCCCTGGTGGGTGAGAGGCGAACAGCCTTTTTGCATGTAGTTGAAGCACAAAGGGGCGGGGGGCCGGTGGCGGGTGGGGAGAGAGCCTGGCAACGTGAGCTATGTTAGTGCACTGAGTGGCAGTTGGGGCAAACGCAGTCCCCACAACATCATTTACGATTCTGTGCCTATCGGTACATAACTCGGACGGCGCTTAGTCGACTAGCAGACCATCGGCCGGTCGTCGCGGGCACTCGCGCCTGAAGGCGCTCGGGCGCGTCTCCTCGGCCTATCGGCGAAAAAATCTTATCTGCGGTTGTTTTGAAAAAGTAATGTCCCAAGCGGGCATCGAACCCAGACTCCCAGTTGAAGTGGGTTTAAAGTCTAATGATTAGCGAGGTGCGCCACTGAGGCCGATGCTAAGATTGGGTATTCGGGCTGTATTAGAATGTGACGTCCTAACTCTTCTAATGTAGAGGAAAGAAGTCCCCACCCGCGCGACCCGCCCAATAGGGGAAGCCTCGCCCCTGTTCGCGGATGAGAGTAGCCTCCACTACCACACTGGGGTCTGTAATTAATCCATCAGAAATGGGCACTTCTTTGCCCATTTCAACTGGACTTCCTGTCCGATGGCAGAGGTCATGGAAATCCGGCCAATCAGACCCCCTAAGCCCTGCGAGTCCAGTTTTTTTTCCCTGAAAACTAGGAAGGTATTCTGGTCTGCAACAGCCAGGGGGACCTTCCTCCTGCGTCCAGTATGAGCGATGCCCTGGCCATTTCTCTGACAGTGCCATCACACTCCCCCCCCAACACACACACACACACACACACACACACACACACACACACACACACACACACACACACACACACACACACACACACACACACACACACACACACACACACACACACACACACACACACACACACACACACACACACACTCCAAGGGGCTGCTGTCATCAGTGCAAAGATGACAGCAGAGTGGGTTAACCTTACTTCTTCTACGGGGATGGTAAACTTCGATGTCAGGGCGTCGAGGGCGTCTAGGAGTTGTAGTGTGTCTCCTTTGTTGAAGCTCTTTTGCTTGCTTCACTTGCTTCACTTCCTTATCATAGTCATCTCTAAACAGGACAGAGAATTCACCTTTTCTTATTGTCTGGATTGTGCAGTATTATTTGGTACATTGCAGCACAGATATACACCGACACATGATGTCGATGCATTTCTGGAGCAAATCAAATACTGACCTTTTTGTCACAACATTACTGAAACATTAAATTGTTTATTTTAAATAATTAGAATTATAGGATAACTAGATGAGGCCAGCCAGTGCGAGCTTCTACGCGTTGGCATTGTGTGTGCATGTGCAGCAACTCAGTGGTTCTCAGAGTGCGGTCCGTGGACCCCCAGGGGTCCTTGAGAGGGTTCCAGGAGGTCTCCAGCCAAATTAAGTTAGGAACCAAATTGACCCTTATGTGTCTGTAACTCTGAGAGTGTACAAATGTAACCAAATGGACCCATTTTTGTACGCTCTCAGAGTTAAATTAACACTGATGATGATACAGTGTAGATTGGGGGTCCCCGAGATCAAAATGGTATCAAACGGGGGTCCATGGCCTAATGCGCATCAAACTTGGGGGTCCTTGAAATTTAAATGGTTGAGTCCCTGGCATATCTTTTCAAATGGGGGTCCGTGGGCTAATTATGTGTCAATTTGGGGGTCCTTGAGGCGAAAATGTTTAAGAACCACTGGTCTGACTATATCAATTATCACTGAATTTTGACCTCAAATGTAACCCACATTAATACATGTTTAAATTGTGTTAAGAAATATGGTGAGCTTGCTAGTTAGCAGCGTTAGCCAAGAAGACACACACAACAAAAATCACCTTGCTTTCTGGTTCCTTCGAATGTGGTGCAAGAAACCATGGCTCATGTCCAAACGCCCCGATCGTTTGTATTTCTCATCCTGTGCTTCATCGTCCCCTAAAATATCCATCACGACCGATATTTAAACTCTTCTATAATCTTTAACGAACGGTATATATACATGAGTTTATAATTGGTACAGTCTCAGGGCACCCCACACAAAGCAGCACCAAAGAAAGTTGCTGTCCAATTAATAATGCTTCCGGGGTTATAAGAGAAATAACCCTAAGGTGCATGTTATTTTTGTATTCATCCATTTTCATGAACAAATAAGTTACGAATATTCCTTGGCATGAAAATATTTAAACAACATTACACAGCCAGCCCAAAATAAGCAACTATACTTTAGAAACAAGCCCAAAAAACCGCAACCACCACCACCAATATTCACAAGCACTTTACAGAAAGACAATCCCAAAGTCGCTTATAATAAGCGGACATGGCAACACTGTTTCAAACCCCGGGTTGAGTTTTACTCGGACGATATCACTACCGCGAGTTTTCGATGTCCGTCGGTGGAGACATTCTCAAGTAATTTCTGCTTAGAGGTTTTAAGTTTAGTTCTCTAGGATCTATCGATAAGCAACTGTTGCAATGGTGTCTCTGAAGCGACAAAGAGACGTCGAGGTAGACGACGATGATGAGGATGATGAAGAAGAAGGGGGTAAGTTGCACTGACATTACTGGCCTTAAAATGA
The DNA here is from genome assembly GCF_963280865.1 of Gymnoscopelus braueri. Classification (NCBI taxonomy): domain Eukaryota; kingdom Metazoa; phylum Chordata; class Actinopteri; order Myctophiformes; family Myctophidae; genus Gymnoscopelus; species Gymnoscopelus braueri. Next base: position 30,428,172 of record NC_137608.1, read on the forward strand.
GAATTAACTTAGCTAGTAAGCTAGTGGTAGCAGCAGGGTGAAGGGACGCTCGATTTGCTCTGCGTTGTGTGCCAGGCGCGTACTTGGCGAACGGCAGTGGTGGAAAGTATCTGAGTACATTTACTTAGTAGTACTGTACTTAAGTACAATTTTGAGGTATTTTTTTTTACTTTACTGGAGTATTTCCAATTTTCTGTACTTTTACTTCGACTCCACTACATCTCAGAGGAAAATATTGTACTTTTACTCCACAACAATTATTTGAAAACTTTAGTTAGTTACTCTGCAGATTCTGATTATTATTACCAAACATACATTAACCACTTCAGCCTACAGTATATACATTTTGGCCATTTTAAAATTGCAGATCTACGAGCTCACAGAGCTCGTAGATCTGCTCATTATTATACATTTGAAAACTTGTGAAATGGGACATTCTGCATAATGAGTACGTTCTAGCTGTAGTATACAACCCTCGTAGACGTATTTATGATTCTGACGTCTTCAATCTACGAGAGTTGTAGGGTTCACGCCCCATGGAGACCTGGACTTTCTGCACTATGCCCCGTAGACACTCCAAACATGTACAAATGTGAAAATAAAGGTGCTTAACCCCAAGCCCCAAATGTTAACTGGCTCTACGGGGTAGTAGTTTAATGTAATAATCCATATCTTTCAATAAAGAAGTGTTTTAATGCCGTCTGTGGCCGATTCTGTCGGAAGTTCCCAATGGGCGGTAGTGATGGGTAGTGACGGGGCGCATCCGGTGAAACCCGGAATTACACTAAATGTAAACAGGAAGTAAACGAGGGTGAAAAAATGGCGTTCGGCCACAGACGGCATTAAAACACTTCTTTATTGAAAGATATGGATTATTACATTAAACTACTACCCCGTAGAGCCAGTTAACATTTGGGGCTTGGGGTTAAGCACCTTTATTTTCACATTTGTACATGTTTGGAGTGTCTACGGGGCATAGTGCAGAACGTCCAGGTCTCCATGGGAAGTGAACCCTACAACTCTCGTAGATTGAAGACGTCAGAATCATAAATACGTCTACGAGGGTTGTATACTACAGGAGCTAATTACGTTCTACTTTTGGTATTTCAAGTACATTTTGATACCAATACTTCTGTACTTTTACTCGAGTACATTTTTAATTCCGGACTTTCACTTGTAACAATAAGATAGCTCCACCTACCCGATACACTAGTATGTGTAATCGAGCATACCAAAGCTACATCTGTTTAGCTAACTGAGTTGGCTGTGTTTTCATCGAACAATTCCGTTTAGTCTCTCATTTTTGTCTAACTTCATGTTCTAGTGGCCATCAAATTAGGCCGAGGACGTGTCGCAGAGGACCGTAGAAGCCGCCACTGTCCTTACCTGGACACTATAAACAGGTATGGTGGAAAATATTGGCCCTAACGTTAGCTTTATGTGGATACAGCATAGGTGGGCACTTGGGACATCTGGGCACCTCGATGTAAAATTGGCTATTTTGTCCAAAATGTGAAGGATTTTTTTTTTTTAATGATCTTAAGTAATGTAAAGTGTACATGATGTGAACATGCACGGTACATCATTATCAGACTTAATTGTTTCCTTCAACTTCATGTTTATGCCCTAAAATGACTGGGTATACAGGTTTTGCAGCAATTGTAGAAATGTTGGACTCTAATTGTCAAATATTTAAGTATTTTCTAATCATATATACTTTAATTTATTATTATATATATATTTTTAACATTTTGGAAAAGAGAGCCAATTTAACACAGAGGTGGCCACTCTTCCTTGGTGCCCATCTATCCTGTTTCCCTTCTACGTTAGTCAGTCTGGTCTTCAGCCTACTAAACTATTGCTGTATTAATTCACAGGAGTGTGCTGGATTTTGACTTTGAGAAGCTATGCTCAATCTCGCTCTCCCACATCAACGTCTATGCCTGTCTCATATGTGGGAAATACTTCCAAGGTATGTATATACAATACTTGATGCTGGACCATAGAATAGATCACATACTGGATTAATATTGTAAACGACTGTTTAATGTTTATATGTCTCTTACAGGTAGAGGCTTGAAGTCTCATGCTTACACACATAGTGTACAGTTCACCCATCACGTGTTCCTCAATTTACACACTCTTAAGTTCTACTGTCTGCCAGACAACTATGAGATCATTGACTCATCACTGGAGGACATCACAGTGAGTGACTGATGAGATGCTCCATTTTATGTTGTGTTTGAAGGTAGTGTAAGTGGTTTTGTTTTTGTTTTTGTTAAAATAAGTGTTGAATAGCTCTACATTCTGATAGTACTCGTTGCTATATAGAGTGTTTGCTCAGTAACAGGGGTCTCCCCGTCCCTCCAGCTCTTGATTAAACATAAAATGCATTTTCAGGTCAGGATTTGATCAAATCAGAGAGAACTCACACTGGACACAGGATAGACAAGTGAATTAACTGGAACACTTAAAAATGTAATCTGATAAATGAGTTCTTTCTCCTGATTGGCTGAAGATTGGCCACCCTCCTGAATAGATATGTTCTCTTTATTAAACAGCTGGAGAGACGCAGAAACCCCTGCTACTGATCAAACACTCTAGCAATGATTACTCATATATCACAATATAGAGCTTTAACCTTTTGACAAAAAAACTGTTTGTTTTAACCAAAAAATATCACTCACCCTACCTTTTTAAGCTATCGATGTTCCGATGCCATTTTATTTTCTTCCCGATCCCATTCCACACCCAACTTGCGTATCGGTCGATACCGAGTACCATTCCGATACCAATCCGTAGCAAAAAAGAAATCGAGGAATAAATAACATTAATAATTAAAAAATAAATAAAAAAGTGCAGCCATAAGTTAGAAAAATAATCATGTCAATAGTACAGCTGAAGTATAAAAACAATAGTGCACCATCATATGAAGCATTCAAAATACAAACTAATTGTTTAATGGGAATTAAATCCCAATATACATTATATGGTATCGGAATGGCATAGATTGGCATACTTAAAGATACCAGCATTTTAGCCATTATCGGCAGCTTTTCCGATACTGGTATCGGAACAACTCTAGTTTAAGCATAGCTGTGGCATCGCATTTTATATGTACTTGTGTAGACTTGAGTCACATACCGTCTGTGTCTGTGTGTCTTTCTTTGTAGTATGTGCTGAAGCCCACATTCACAAAGCCGCACATCTCAGGTTTGGACAAGCAGGGAAGGCTGTATCGTGCCTATGATGGTACCACCTACTTGCCAGGCATTGTAGGGCTTAACAACATCAAGGCCAATGACTACGCAAATGTGGTGTTACAGGTGAGAATGCCATCGATCATGCTGGCCCATATCTGGAACGTGATACCAACTTTTCACATTATACTGACGGGCATCTCCACTGCCGTTCTCCTCATGTTTCTGTTTATCATTCCAAGGCTCTGTCCAATGTTCCTCCACTACGGAACTATTTCCTGGAAGAGGAAAACTACATAGGAATTCGCAGGCCTCCGGGTGACATCATGTTCCTCCTGGTGCAGAGGTTTGGTGAGCTTATGCGCAAACTTTGGAACCCAAGAAACTTCAAGGCCCATGTGTCTCCACATGAGATGTTGCAGGCTGTGGTGCTGTGCAGTAAGAAGAACTTCCAGATCACCAAGCAAGGTGCGCTATATGTTGCTTGTCTGCTAGATAACAGTTTTCGACTGTGCACCTCAGGTCTCAAGAACTGACATTTTAAAGCAAATTGCTATTCAAAAACTGAAAACTCATCATTTTTAGAGTGATCTACTCGGATTCCATTTGCCATGTCTTTTGTATCTTATTTTCCCCAGTCTCTTCATTGATAAAATAATATTGTTGCTATTGGTTGGAAACCTTGTAGCCTATGGCTAAAACATTCCTTTCCTTTTTTGGGGCTTTTTTCTTTATGCCTTTATTGATAGGATAGTAGTAGGTTGACAGGAAATTATGGGGAGAGAGATGGGGAGTGACATGCTGCAAAGGCCGCTGGGATTGCGACTCGAACCCGCAATGCACTGTCAGTTTACTTTGGAGCCTAGGTGCCCGAACCGCTGGCGTAGCGGTCTGGGCACTTTCCTGTTTTATTATTGTTATATATTTTGATTAAAATAGTGAAAATCGCCTTGCATTGAGAGCTGTTGTGACCTTAATTTACCAAATAAATTAATGAATAAAAAGTTGAAATATGGAGATTAGGAGGTTTCTGCCCAACAGTAACGATATGCACATAATAACATGGAAATGCTAATCTTTGAGATGCACTTTTCAAACTTTAACATAATGTTCCCTGCACGGACAGAGCTTGCATTTTCAGCTTTTCATGAATAAAAAACTTTAATAGAGATAAACTAGCCGTTTTTCTATAAGCGCTTTATGCAAGGGTCATGAGCTTAATTCTCACTGATCGTGGAGAGTGCCGAATCTCCTTTTGCTGAAAGAGGGTCCAGGCTGTGCACTGCATTATGAACACTATAAGAAATTTGAAAGAGCAAATAAGAGATGACAAATAGTCAGCAATTGTTTATAAGTTAATTATTCAATATCTACTCATCTCTACTCTACATTCTTAATCAAATTCCTTCTCTCCCTCATCTCACCAGTTGTCATGGCATTTCTTTTAGATGATAATTTTATAATCACAGGAAATTATCTGGCCAAAAATCTCTGATCCTTGTACTATTGGTTGCTTGTAATTTTGGTCATGTAGGAATTAAAGCTAATCCTATAGTTTTTCTTGATCTAAGTTGCTGTGAATAAACGGACAAGCTAAATGCAAACAATGTAATGGGATTAAACAATGTTGATGATGAACTGTTCTGACCTATAGGGGATGCTGTGGACTTCCTATCTTGGTTCTTGAACGCTCTTCATGGTGCTCTTGGAGGCACTAAGAAAAAGCCATGTGAGTGAAAGACGATGTACATCTTGCTGAAAGAACATTTATTTAACCTACACAGAATACTGGTCCTAGAGTAGTTTGAGAATCAAGTTGAAGGATCATTAATGATTTGCTTCTTTGGCAGTAGCCACACTAAATGAATGAGTCATAAGAGCAGACACTATTTGACATGTACACTATATAGTACAAAAACTGACACTATTTGACATTTACATATATAGTACAAAAACGGATTTGTACTCAGCTTTATCGTTGTCAAAACCTTGCTATTGTTGCCATATAAAATGAAAATAATCTCAAGCATCTCTTTTCCTACCATTATAGCAAGCCTTACCAAAGTATTTCAAGGCTCCATGAAGATCTTCTCCAAAAAGCTTCCACACCCAGATTTGGTGAGTTGCTTACTCTTTATTTGTAAATTGATACATGGAATTCAAATAGACAATTCTTTAGAATATATGGAGCCCCTTCAAATTCCCATTAACCTTCAAAATCCTTTTTCTGAGGTAGTCTTTTATTCAGACACCATAACACATGCCCAACCAGCTACAGCAGTTTTCTTTTTTGGGGAGGGGGGCTTTTCTGCCCCCATTTTGATAGAACAGTGTATTGACAGGAAATGGGGAGAGAGTTGGGAATTGACACGCAGCAAATGTCCGCTGGGCCCAGGAATCTAACATGGGACCCGCTGCCAGGCCCCATCAGAGCCTTTATGTGGCATGTGCCTCAACCACTCGGGCATCGGCGCCCCGGCACAAGCAGTTCTAAGTCCTCATCTATACATGTGTAAATTTTCCAGCCACCAGAGGAGAAGGAGGCGTTGCTTCTGCAGGAGGAATACCAGGAAGAGATGTCGGAGTCCACCTTCCTATACTTGACCCTTGACCTCCCAACAGCTCCATTATACAAGGATGAAAAGGAGCAGCTCATCATCCCACAAGTGCCCCTCTTCAGCATCCTGGCCAAATTCAATGGCATTACAGAAAAGGTATGAGATGTACAGATATGTTAATATTCTGTCAACTGTATGATAGTTCAAAGACTAGTTTTATATGGTTATGCTATGAATGCTACAGTATAGTCTTAAAAAGATGGACTTGACAGAAAATAGTAAATGATGAGATTGTTCAAAGCTAGTTTCAAGACCGGCCAATGAGGCGTCTACCTATTTGTCAATGGAATGAACATGTTTCAGTCAGTGAATGGCCCACCCCCACCGCCCGATCGCTGTGCTTGGCTGAGGAAGCACCCAGTTTCACTATCAAATACATCACTATATGGTCTTTAATACAAATTGAGAAAGTGATGCAACAGTAGAGTTTCCTGCAGATGCCAGATTGCTATAACTACAATTATTATGTATCTTATTTTGTATTTGTTAACTGCAGCACTTTATGTATTTTTTTTCTTCAGGAATACAAAACCTACAAAGAGAATTTTCTCAAAAAATTCCAGTTGACCAAACTGCCTCCATATCTCATCTTCTGCATCAAACGATTCACCAAGAACAACTTCTTTGTGGAGAAAAATCCAACCATTGTCAACTTCCCCATTACGTAAGTGTTATTCAAAGTCCAAATGAAAACCATTCTCTATACCAGTGGTTCTCAACCTGGAGGTTTGTTCTGCTGTATCTCTGACATATGTCGCAGTCATGTACTATCTGTTGCAAAATAGTGGGGCAGTCCTTGTCTTTATTTCCAGAGCTTTGGATTAACCTCTGCAGCCTGTCTGCTGATGCGTGGCCAAACTGTTTGTGAAGCTTGAGAAGGACCTTGCGCTTTTCACCTGGGGACATGTTTTCTGTCACGGTCAGGGCTTCATCTTCAGCTGTCGCTGCAAGTATCACGTCATCTTTCATTTTCCTCCTTGTGTTGTCTTCATCTCTTATGTCTACACAGTAGTGTCCTGAGCTAGTGTACTCGAGAGGTATCTGTTGCTTAAACATCACTGCTCTGTCATTTTCAATGTCTAAAACAGTTCCTGCCCTCTTCAGTGATGATTTACTTAGCAGAAGTGGGATATCAACTTCGACCACTTCTGTCTCTATGTAACATTTTGTTTGTCCTATCTTGGCAGGTAGTTTCACTTTCCTGGTAGAATATACTAAATTCCCATCTCCAAAACGAAATGGTCTGCAACTGGAATGTTCTGTCTTCATCAGCTTGTTTGCCTGCTCTTGACTGAGACCATTAACAAAGCTGACAAGCCATTTCTCCCCACACACTGTACGAGTGCATGCTGTGTCTATGATGGCTGATCCCAGGAATTCAGTCATGAAAATCTCAGTCAGACATGCGGTCATTTGTCAACAACGTGATATTGACTTCATCTACATTTTCGTCTTCGGTGAATCTTACTTGTTCGTTCCTCTTGTGGGGGCAGTCCTTGGCCCAATGGAATGTGCTTTGACACACCGCACATCTCGCTTACCGAACTTATCTAATGGATTAGTACCCGGCAGCGGTGACTTCTGTTGAGCACTTTGAAACGTCGTGTTCCTGTTCAAAGTCAATTATGTAGTCCGCCATTGAAACTGAACTGTCCTTTGTTAAACGATCAAACTGGGAATACGCGTCGTAGGCCCGATCCCTTTCCTCTTGCTGAAACACGCCGTCCAGTTTCGCCAATAAAGTCTCCATACCATTATCACGGTCCAAGTCTTCTGCAGGTATTTCCATAGCGATTTCCCTGGCTCTCCCTTCGAGCCCCAACGCCACAGCAAGCGCCTGCTTCTTTTTATCGAGTTCAGTAACTCGCGTCCATATGTTGACTTCATTTTTCCAACACTCGTATGGTCTGGCTTCGTCAAACTTCGGCGGTACCCTATAGTTTGCAGCCATCCTCAAACCATCCTCTGCTACCAATGTTGATCTCGAACTTAATAAACACGACGTTTATTCCTTTTAGCTCAGTTTATTCAATTGTACAGGCAGTGGGACAAAACAACAACACGTTCCCTCCATGTTTGTGATGTGAACCGCAGCGCTCACTGCGCATGCACCTGTGTGGGTCATACCATCAAGTGTATAGTAGAGGGGCAACCTATGTTAACAGTTGTGACCCCCCCTGATGGGTCGGCAAATCATTTGGAGGGATTGCCTTTTGACGTTGAGTCAAGGTTTTATTTTGGTTTACAATATTCACCTGCCATTTTATTAAATCGATCAGCCCCAATGTGTACTGTTTGTTTCTGACACACGAAAGCATAACGGCAGCAAAAACTAAGAGGTATTACACCAAACACCATCACATTGATAAACCAGTGGAGTTTTTCTCAACATAAGAGGTGGAACTGTGGTGCCAAAGTCGGTGGCTACTGGAGCTGCGGAAAGAGGTGTGCATCTATTGTTAGATTAGTGAGGTGTGAAGGAGGTGGATCGTAAGCCATGGCAAAGTGTTTTTTGGGGGTCGCCAGCCAAAAAGTTTGAGAACTGTTGCTCTATACCACTCACCAGTATAACTAGAACTGAACGTTGAGATGACTGGTGAACCAACAGGCTTCATCAACAGTCATTTTCAGTGAACATTAGTGACATAAAGCTACAAATGATGCTTGATACACATGACATTGCATGATGGGCTACAAATTAAAATTGAGCTGGTTGCCAGTGCCACTACTTTAATGACGCCGCGAAACTTAAACCAATCACAATTTCAGAGAAAATTGTTTCACCGTTTCCACGTTCCACTCAATTTCCATTAGCTTAAGCGCTGCCTCAACGACCATGTATGTTACTTTGTTGCCTGTAGTCTGAATGCACAGTCCTTTATTATATTAATGTTTTCAATGTTATCCCTTTATCCCATTATATTTGCTCCGATAGGAATGTAGACCTCCGTGAGTATTTGACTGAAGAAGCCCAGGTAACGGAGAAGCACACAACCTACGACCTGGTCGCCAACGTAGTTCATGATGGGAAGCCCACAGAGGGAGCTTACAGAATACACGTCTTGCATCATGTAGGTGTCAGTTAAATACTGCTGAATTCTTCCCGATATCTCTGGCCACTATTTATAAGCAAAATAATGAAACCTGTGATTAGTGAGGTTCATTGTTTTTTTACAGGCTACTGGAAAATGGTATGAGATGCAGGATTTGCAAGTGACTGATATTCTCCCTCAGATGATCACACTGTCAGAAGCTTACATCCAGGCAAGTTGTACCATATTATACTAGTTTCTGACACTTTGAATTATTTTTTTACTTGCGTCCATTTACGCAATACAATGGTTTAAACTAGTCACACTGGAAAACCAAATTGTCAAATTAGCTAGCTGCTGAGCAGAAATAGAAGTCCAGAGAGATGTTTTTGACTCTACTCTTTCAGAATTGTGCACAATTCCCCTGAACACTGCCTTGTGGTTGGTGGAATTATTTAAGGTCTGGAGAGCTACTCCATTATTCATGTGGATGTTTTCTATTCTCAAATTCAAAGCAGAAGATCTACATGCTGTCTCCAGAGTATTCAAATATTTTGGAAGAGATAGGCTAGTGTGAGACTAATTTAAACTGATGTCTAACTTGTTTTAGGTAGCCCTGTAAACCTTGAACGCTTCATAACTAGGGTATAACATTTGTAACATGTTTATTTCTTGTCCAGATATGGAAAAGAAGAGAGGAGGATGATGACACAAATAGCCACACGGGGGCATAAGTGAGGCTGGGATTTCGGTGAGTGTCCAGAAAGAGCAGACCTGTCCACTGCTGAAAGTGGCCTCAGAATAAGTTTGGCCATAGGAGGGAGACTTGTGGGCAAAGAAAAAAAAAGGATCATGTTTCCATTTTGTCACTGTTATAACTTTTGACTGTCTGTAATTTGCTAAATAAATCGACTCCAAGATACCTACTGGATTCTACATTTTCATTTTAAGGGTTAACATTTGGAAATAATTTAGTAATGAGGTGTAGTTGTCTCCGCCAGGCCGAAAGGCATGGCGAGAGAGTATGTTTTCGCCCCTGTCCGTCCGTGTGTCCTGTCTGTTACCAGCTAATCTCCGGCACCGTTGACCCGGTCGCTGCGAAACTGTGCACACCCACTCCCTGGATGCCAATTCAGAACCTTTTTTCACATGGGCCTGTCATAGCGCCACCAGGAGGCCAATTTGTGCAAAACACATTTTTTGATATTACTCCTACAGATTTTATCCAAACATCACGCAAATCTCTATAGTCATGTGATCAACACGGATCTGTCCGATTTTCCATCTTGATTGGCTTCCAAAGTTTGCAGGATTGGTTCAAATCATCAACGCAGCATGCAATTTCCGTGAAATTGTGCACGCACATTCCCACTAGGCCGAGGAAGAAATGCCACTTGAAAATGTTAAAATCAGCCTCATGGTGGCGCTATAAAAGACCGATTTGCGTTTTTACCCATAACTGCACCGATCTGCGTGAAACTTTGCACGCACTCTCCCTAGAAGCCATGGATAAACCTTTGCCCTGCATTTTTCACATCTGCCTTTTAGAGCGCCACCAGGAGGCTGACTTTTGTAAAACTTTTTTTGCTATTACTCCTTCAAATTCTGTCCGAATCACGGAAATCGGTACACATGATCAAGACGGAAGTGTCCGATATTTCATATTCCATCCTAATTGGCTAACATTGGCTTCCAAAGTCTGCTGGATAGGTCAGTTTCAACAAAATGCCTCAAATCATGAACGCAACGTGCGATTTCTGTGAAATTTTGCACACACATTCCCACTAGGCCGAGGACGAAATGCCACCCTTTTCACATTGGCCTGTTATAGCGCCACCAGCAGTCTAATTTAGCAAAACAATTTTTTGGAACAAAATGCCTCAAATCATGAATGCAGTATCCGATTGCTGTGCAAGGCCGAAGAAGTAATGGCGCCCCTTTTCACATTGGCTTTTTATAGCGCCACCAGGAGGCCACAATAACCTACCTGACCTGGCGGAGACCTGTGCTCCGAGGAGCACTTTTTCTAGTTAAAGACATTTTACAGCACAATTGGAACAAAGTAGCTTTTATTTCATACAGTGATTGGGACAATGCATTAATTAACTTTAGTTATTAGTGCCTTTTCATAGTTATACTGATATTATGCTAATATACAGAGTCAAGACTGCAGAAACTTGACTTGCTTTTCTGAAATCCAGTCTGTCAACAACACATTTCATGCAAACTGTATTCTTGTGGTTTGACCTAAATAACATGTAATAAACGGCACTTATCTACCAAGTAAAAAGGATTGTCTTAAAATCTAGATCAGTGCAATACATTGTAAAACTTTTGCAGGTACTGTTTTGGAGCTTCGGTCATTCAGGCAGGCAGATTTTCGACTCTACTTCCACATGTATTTCTCACAGAAGCCCACGTTCTAGAGTAAGAACATAAATAGACAAATCAATTTAGTAAATTGGTTAGTTTAACTATAGATCAGACTAAATACATATTTTTAATTCATACATTATTCTGGTTGGCAGCCACAAAAATCTTATTTATGCATGCAGCCTTCAAAAAAATCTACATCCCTTTTAATAGATTTTTATGAAATGGACAAATTAAATCAATTATGACCAAGCAGCTAGTACAAACCACTTCGGGGTCTGTCTGGTGGTCCAAACTTTTCAAGCACTGCTAAAGTACAACACCATGGCTTGATATGCCCGTGTCCTGATTGGCTGAGATGGCATGTGACATTTTAATATGGGTCTAAGTGTATTAAATGACATGGCGGCCTTTGTAACTTTCAACAATTAGTTTTTGTTGTATATACACAGTACATGCAACATTGAGGCATAGCTGTTTTGTTTTGTTACTATATAAGCTCATAAACAAGACGGGTTCATGGATTAAAGTTCTCAAGCCAGACTTTGGCCTATGTGACTGAGAACTGGCATTGCCTGAGTGATAAGCTGGCTGAATGTTCAGTGGGGAAAACATTTTATCCAATTTACTTACACCACACTTCTGAGCAGTTCCCATGTCTTTGCACCAGTAGCTGGGTCCCAAGTTACAAACGTTCTTCTTACCCCAAGGCCTCCATTCTTTCACAGTAGCACACAGATCAGCTCTCTTGAAGAAAGACAGGAGAGATGAGTGAACTAAACTGAATTAAGACATCAGATAACCACTATGCAGGTCTCTAGTTGTCGTTAGCGACAAAGACAGATTTACACCTAGCATAACTCTCTGGAAGAAAAAAAATATATATTTTACTTCACAAGCATCTCGGACAACCATCTGGTTTCCTAAAACCTTCTGCAGCCTGGAGCCATGAAGTTTGGTAAACACCTCACACTGAAGGAGAAAAAAAAGAAAAAGATTAGTCACTTTTAACTTTTTATTGCACTGAAGGTCAAAATCTTTGGAACGTTCATATATGATAAAGAAAGCCACAAAACATCCCATATAAACATGTCAACCATTAGGTCAGGGTTTCACATGACCACGTCTCATGAGGAGTGTGATGAGTTGAAGATATAGAGGGATTGAATCTTGAATGTGTGGGTTTGGTAGAGCAAAGGACCAGGTACCTTAGGAATGGCTCTGGGGTGATGGAAGCAGACAGACTGGAGGAAAGAGGAGGTCTGATGTTCAGTGGAGTTGAGACCCAGGTGGAGTCGACTTAAAACAGCCAGAGTACGGCATGACTCACAGTCAGAGGGGAGAGCCATCTCTGCGGAGTCAGAAGAGCATTAACTTGGGAGACATTGTGGAAATACTCTTTAGTTTTCAGTTCCTATTCATGCCACTCACTCACCCACATGAGATGTCTCCTTGAACAGACACAGGTGCAACATGGCACAGATGGCGTGTGGTGCAGCCTCTGACAAGAGGAAGCTAACTATCTCCTTCCCATACTTCTCGATTAAGTCGTCACATTGTTCCTTATAACTTGCAGGGATAAGATTACACACCTCTCCCATAAGGTTGAGCACAGACTCCTGCAAAGCAAAAAGAGGAGAGAACAAAGTGGCACACAAATGATGCGATATATAATCCTGAAATATATGTCAACAATGCATTGTAATATGAGAGTACATTCACCTCAGTCCTATTTTTAGGCAGCATGTCCTCCAGTTTCTTTGTGACAAACAAGCATAAGGTGCACTGTGGGCTGAACTGCACCTGGAGAGAGAGTAGTAACTGAAACTGATAAGAAATTTTTCACAGACCATATAAAAATAATCTCAAGTTTCACTTCATCTATTATTTATTTAACTTATTATGCTTCCTCACTCTGGCCTGTGTGCTAATGTGTGCTCTACTCTCAGAGCTGGACATATCTTTTTCAGTGGCAGGCTGAGCACGTTCCACCAGTTCACTCTCTGACTGGATCGAACAGAGTCCCAGGACAGTACAGGCTTCACCAGGATTCTGCAGAAAGAATAGAACAGAAACAAATCATAGAAGTGATCCTACATGAAAGCCGATGATGCACCTTTGGTGCATCTCCACATACTTGCGTAAATACAGAGGGATTTCTGTGACCTGGATAAAAATAAATCTCACCAGGTCACTAGCAATGAATTGCAGGACTCGAGGCAAATATGTCTTCACCCGTGAAATGCAGCTTGATTGTTGTTCTGAAGGGAGGTACAGGCACAGATCATGCAGGGGTTTATATGTAGTGTCCTGCAGAAACACATCTGTTAGTGTATTGTCCTGCTTGTATTTGGGGAAGCGTTTACTCGTTATATTAAGCAGAACTGAAAGAGGAAGCAGAGTATTGTCACATTTGATAAATTTGACAATTCTCTTCTGAGTACCAAAAGCAAGTACATTACAGTAGGTAAGAGCCACCAACAAAATAGTTTGATAAAACTAAATTGATGGAAAATATTTGCTCTGACACTTTTAATAAATATTTATTTACTCCATCTATAGACCTATGCTAACTAAAGTCCCTTCCTTACATACATTTAGTTGTATGTGTTTACATATCAAACAGATCCTGCATGCTACTGAATGACAACAAATGATAATCATAATGTTTAGAAGTTTTCACACACTACCCATGAAGACAACGCTCACCTGTGTGTCGTTATTATCCATCATGGCTGTGAACAGCTGAGCCACCTGGGTGCATTCTGAACAAATGTCTGATGTCTAGTAAAGAAAGGCCACAGGTCAGAAACATGTTTATTCAAGCAGACATTATTCAAACATTACAAATTAAAGTGTATTTATATTGTCTTTTAGTGACATATGACAGTTAAGTTACTGTTGAGAGAACTTAAAAAAAGAGACCTTGAATGTGATTAAAATGGATGTGAAAGGAATGTTCTATATTTTCTATATATTCTATAATGTTTATACCTATTATACATGGTATGCACTCATCATGGCATGACATTGGTGGTGGGATTACTTCTTAAACATAGCCTACATGTGCATAAAGTGTAATGTTGTATGATATATGTAAATTGCCATATTGTGATCAGTAACATTTTTGACAATATTGTTTGAAATGCATCTCACCGAAGACTGTGAATGTCCTCCAATGACCCTGGAATCCCCTGGGCCTTATTGACAGCATAAAACCCATTAACAAGCAGAGAGGAACATAAAACAGGAACATAAAACATGTGAAAGAAATGTACTTAATGAATGAGGTACTGTCTTAACTTGTTTTGACCCAATAAAGTACTATTAAAACATTGATAGAAAAATCTATGTTCCAAAAGATCTAATATTTCATGTAAAACCAAATACCATGACATGACTCGAATTGTCTGAGGTGAGGCAGACATGTTTATCTTGTTCTTGTATGAGATTTTAGCTAACCTGTTCTATTGATATATAGTTAATAAACGGACATACCAGGACACAGACACGCAATGAGGATCACAGCGATAGAAGCAAATTCCATCATCACGAGAGAAGCCATGTCACAACAATGATGTTAGTTAGGGTGCTGCCATACACAACAATGATGTTTATGCGCACTGTTGCCAGATTGTGTGAGAAAAATAAGCAGCCAGGTCTATGAAAACAAGGCCAAAATAAGCGATAGGCTACATGAGCACTTTAAACCTTCTGAAAATAGCCGATCTACAAGCTCAAAACGCGCTGCGATGCGACGCGTCATGAGCTTATTATCTTCTATTTTCAAAGAAAATCTTGAAAAAAAAGAGAATTTTGGGATATTTTCAAATCCAAAAAATCTTGTAGAACTTTACAGAAGAACAAGCCCAACCTCGCTTATAATAAGCAGACATGGCAACCTTGTTTATGCGTCCAGACCGGAAGCGCAGATTATTCTACCATCCAATCAGATCAAGAGAAGTGACGCGCACGTTGAAACCGGATAATAAAACTGTCAAACCACCTTTATTTATAAATGTAGGTGATTTTTAAAACATAGCATTTTGTATTTGCTGCATTTATTTTCACACATTTTCCTCTTTAGGCCTACTGGGAAGTGGTGGAAAAAGTACTCACATTTTTTACTTGCAATGTCGAAATACAGTACTTACAAGTGAATCTGCTAATCTGCTATTTTCACAATAGTCAAACAAAATGTAATGCCTCAACTTCTACATTCCAAGTGCTTATCAGGGTGGGGGGGGTCCCCAGTTCAAATATGATTATTTTGGGGGGTCACAGCCTGAAAAGTTTTGAGAACCACTGAGTTTGACATAGCCCGGTTGCTTAAGACCAGATTTTTGAAAAAGGGGGACACGGCTGACAAAAGCGCCAATTTTTTTTTACGTGTTCTCCATCACCATAAGTTTAATTTTGGACGGGGAGCCACACCATCAAGATGGCAGAAGGCGGCCATCTTGGAT
The DNA here is from genome assembly GCF_963280865.1 of Gymnoscopelus braueri. Taxonomy (NCBI): domain Eukaryota; kingdom Metazoa; phylum Chordata; class Actinopteri; order Myctophiformes; family Myctophidae; genus Gymnoscopelus; species Gymnoscopelus braueri. The sequence goes on from NC_137608.1 coordinate 30,443,861, forward strand.
TACAAAGATGGCCACCATGCAATATCTATAAAAGCCAATATCTCGGCTTCCAAGCCACTTAGAAGGTCAATCTTGGTGTCAAAATATACATTTTCTGGGACAAGGAATGCAATAAAACTATAGGGAATATCAATAAGTGACTAATTCAGCCAATATTAGATAATTTGGTAAATTCTGGCAATATATGTACACAATTATGCATGCTTCGTCTAGATTATGCACAACATCTCAGTGTGTGTGTGTGTGTGTGTGTGTGTGTGTGTGTGTGTGTGTGTGTGTGTGTGTGTGTGTGTGTGTGTGTGTGTGTGTGTTATTAAACTTTGACAGATCTGACTCTTGTTATTTCCTATTTTTCCTATCTATTTTGTAGTATCGTTCCTATTGTTTCCTGTCTGCCTAGTTACTGTTTACCTGCCTTGTCTCTCCTCCCTGTGATTATTAGTTATCTCCACCTGTGTCCTGTTAGTCCCTAGGGTGTGGGTGTGTCTGGATCTGGTTCCTGCCAGTGTGACCACCTGCATTCACTCACCTGCAATCATGCCTACAGTACTTAAGCCTCAGTCTCTCTCCAGTCTCTTGCCAGATTGCCTTGTGTTTACCCAAGCTCTCAAGCATTGTTCAAAATCAAGTTTTTTGCCCTAACTGATCTCTGTTCTGTTTTCTATACTACGTTTTTGCCCAGCCCTTGCCGGTACCTCTGCCTTCTCTGACTGCCCCTTTGGTTTTCGACCCCTTGCCTTACACAGTTTAGATTTTTGCCTGCCCCTTGCCAATCTCGTCTCTTGCACACAATGGATTGGGCTTTGTAGATCTCCAAAAGAGTTGATGTGGTCTGGGATACTTACATCACCAGCAGCATAAAAGAGTCAACAAGGGAGAAGCGAGGCAAAGGGATACGACGGAAGGTGGCTGGTCAGAACAAGCTGCCGGGGAATTGGCCAGATTTCCTGCGTGATCCTATAAACAAGCAGGAACTCTTTACCTTTCTCTCTGGGAAGATTGCATCCACCGCCTGGCCAGAGGGCAAGCTGGTCTTCATCACATCTGGCATCACAGTGGTCGGCACAGACACCAGCCACTCCATGCTGCCATGTAACCACGAAGAGGCCGACACCAGGATATTGATTCACCTGCTTGATGCCCTGGAACATGGCTGTTCTACCTGCTTGATACGCACTGTGGATACGGATGTTGTCGTTATCCTCATCGGCAAGTTCCATGCCCTGCTCACCAAGTATCCAGCTGCAGACATCTGGGTTGCTTTTGGCACTGGCAAGAACTACACCTATGTTCATATAAACACCATCTGCCATGCTCTGGGCAAAGACAAGTCCACAGCACTTCCCATCTTCCACTGTTACACAGGCTGTGACACAACATCAGCATTCTGCGGGAAAGGAAAGAAGTCAGCATGGGTGGCATGGAAGTCCTACCCTGAGGTCACCCAGGCCTTCAACTACATGGCAGAAAATCCATACACTTCAGTGACCATAGATGCCCAACACTTTCAGCTTCTTGAGCGTTTCACAGTCATCATGTATGATAAGACAAGTGATTTGGAATCTGTCAATGAAGCACGGCGAGAGTTGTTCTGCCAGAAGAACAAAACGATGGAACACATTCCACCAACGCAAGATTCACTGTTGCAGCACGTGAAGCGAGTTGCCTACCAGTCTGGGATCTGGTCCACGTCTGAACTGGCCCAGCAGCCGACACCCAGTCCAGAAGGATGGGGATGGACATTGGAAGACAACAACCAGGTCTGGCTTCCTGTGTGGAGCATTCTACCGATGGCGTCAAAAGCCTGCAATGAACTGGTCAAGTGCGGTTGTAAACGTGGTTGTGGTGCAAGGTGCTCATGCAAGAAGGCACACTGGAATTGCACAGAGCTTTGCAGTTGTCAATGTGACAGATCATTTGAATGTCAATTCACTTCATGCTCCATTTTCTGTGTCTGACTGCTAACCGAGTTGAAAATTATGTAAATATGTTGCTAGAATGACCATATTTATTTGATCGTGGCACAAATAAACATCTAGTGGAATTCTCAATAGCTTTATTGCATTCCTTGACCCAGAAAATGTATATTTTGACACCAAGATTGACCTTCTAAGTGGCTTTGAAGTCGAAATATTGGCACTTATAGATATTACATGGTGGCCATCTTTGAAATCCAAGATGGCCGCCTTCTGCCATCTTGATGACGTGGCTCCCCGTCCAAAATGAAACTTATGGTGATGGAGAGCATGTAGAAAAAATTTGGCGCTTTTGTCAGCCGTGTCCCCCTTTTTTTGTTAACAGCCCTGACTAACAGCTTGCCTTGAAGACATGCACAGTATGCCCAGTAGATGGCAGTAGAGCTTCAATCCTAAAATGGGGGGCGTTTATAGAAGGTCAATGGATGTCTTTGACAACTGGTGATTAAGAGCTTTAAATAATTTAGTTTAAGATGAATAGATAGAAGCATTAAACACATTGTTAAATTTTAACAAGGGCATGCAATTCTTACAGTCATGAATATCTTAAAGATAGGGTAAGTGATTTTCTTTGGTTAAAATTGATAGTACTCATTGCAGAGCAGTGGTTTTCAACCCTTTTCATCATAGCAAGGACCACTATTTGATTGTCAGACCCAAAACTTGATGTTGGTACCATGGACGAGATAACAGGCAAACGTTGATTAAAATAACAGTTCTTTATTAAGTAGGCCTTATGCAGATGTTTAACAATAATTTAACCCTTGAGAGCGAAAATTGACAAATGATTTAGCTGGGGACCACCTGGAACACCCTCAAGGACCACTGGTGGTCCCCTGACCGAGTGTTTGTTCAGTAACAGGAGTCTCCATGTCTCCATCTGATTGGCTGTAATTTTGCAACCCACCAGAAAATGTATTTTCTGTTTATTAAAGAGCTGAAGAGATGGGGAGACTCCTGTTACTGAACAAACACTAGCAATGATAAGGCCTACTATTGATTGATTGATTGATGTAGTTTATTTAGTAAGACATGAGAATAGTACATGACAGTACATAACAGTACATGGAAGTACAAATTCACAATACAAGGTCTACTAAACTGGAACTCTCATTAAGCATTACGCTTGTTTAAGATGAGACCCCCATGCACACAAATCATGATGAAATATAAGGCAGATAGATATACACACTACTATACAGAATGTCATACAATCAGCTTTCAGGTTACTGGTATGAAGAGAGAAAAAAAATATATATATATATATATATATATTTTATATATATATATATACAAAAGAGGAAAATGAAGGAGGGGGGGGTAGGGGGGGTAGGTTAAGACTTAGACAGGGGCCATTTTCGAATTGCAGCCTCCTGAAGGTGTATCTTTAGGGCAGTTTTGAAAGTGAGTAGGGTTTTACACTCCTTTACTCCTTTTGGTAGGGCATTCCACATTTTCGATGAATAGCATGAGAACGAGTTCATTCCCTTAGTTGAGCCAAATCTGGGTTGAACATGATTTGTGGAGCTGCCTCTGGTGTTATGATCATGGACTGCATTAACATTTTGGAAGTATTTTGACAAATACAGGGGGATCCCAATGTTGTGGTGTATCTTGAAGACCAGGCCCATAGCAAGTTGCTGTACTCTGTCCTCAACCCTAAGCCATCCAATCCTAGCAAAATGAGCAGGGGTTAGATGGGTTATGTGATTGAGGCCAAGAAGTAGCCTTACAAGTTTGTTTTGGGATGTTTGGAGCCTTGTTTTTAAGGCCTTGGAGGTGTTGTGATACCATGAGGTGCATGCATAATCATAATGACCTTGAATGAGGGCCCCTGCAAGAATTTTCAGAGTATTCTTACTGACTAGACGATCAATCCTCCACAAATAGCGTGTTGTTTGGTTGACATTTTGTATCACTTTTTCGGCGTTTTTGTTACCAGAGAGGTTTGCCTCCACGATGGAGCCCAGGTAGGTAATTTCATCCTTTCTTTTGATGACATCATCACCCACTTTGATCGTGAAACTCTCTACCTTGCTAAGGTTAGGACTGGACCCAAAGAGGATGGATTCAGTTTTACCCAGGTGTAATGAAAGTTTGTTGTCAGAGAGCCAGATGCAGATCTTGTTGAGTTCGGAGCTGAGAGTTTTCTCAACCTGCAGCCTGTCCCTGTCCGAGACTAGCAGGGCCGAGTCATCTGCGAACAGGAACAGTTTGCAGTCGCAGGCTGATGACATGTCATTCACATATATCAGGAACAGTAAAGGTCCTAGTATGCTTCCTTGTGGGACACCACAAGTCACAGGGAGGGGGGGGGACTGGGTGCCGTTTACTTCCACCACTTGCTCCCTCCCTTCCAGGTAGGATCTCATCCAGTTCACTGACGTATCATCAAAACCTATTGCTTTGAGCTTATTGATCATAATTGGGTGATTAACAGTGTCAAAGGCCTTCTGGAGGTCCAGCATGACCATGCCGCAATATTTGCCCTTGTCGACATCTTGTTTGATAGAGTCGTTCAAATAGAGAAGGCATGTGTCAGTGGAGTGGTTTGTTCTGAAGCCAGATTGGAATTTGTAGATTAGATTTTTTTCGGCAAGATACTTATCGACCTGTTCATAGACTATTTTTTCCATGACTTTCGAGATGGAGCTAAGAATAGAAATAGGGCGGTAGTTGCCAGGGTCTAATTTGTTTCCTTTTTTGTACAGAGGGGTCACCCTTGCTTTTTTGAAATCGTTAGGGACCCGTCCCTGTATGATGGAGAGGTTTATTATGTGGGTAATGATTGGAGCAATGGAGGCGGCTGAGTCTTTTAGAAATTTGGCGGGGATATTGTCGAGGCCTGTGGCTTTGTGTTGATGAAGAGCATTCAATTTTTTAAACACCTCCTCTGTTTTCACAGGGGAGAGTTTAAAATCATCTTTGCGTACACCCTGTTTTTCGTAAAATGAGTCAACATACTCCTCACCATAGCACCCAGAGTGAGGGGGTAGTTTTTCAACCAAATCTGAGGTTATGGTCGTGAAGAATATGTTGAGGATTTTACTCACTTCATGTTTGGATCAGAATATAGTGCTATAACCTTTTAACATTTTTTTTTGTTTTAATTAAAAGGTAGCCTATCACTTATACCCCACCTTAATTCTTTATTTTGCCAAGTTGCCTATATTTGCGCAATGTAGACTACATACATAGCCTACTTGGCGAGGTTGGTGCCTGGTAGAAAATAGATAAACAGCAAGTTGCAACAAAGTAAACAACAAAGTACCCACTTACAATATTTAGGCTACACCAAGTTATAGATAAAGATGAAATATTTACATTAAAGGTAGGGTACGTGATTTACTTTGATAAAAATAAGTGTTAAATAGCTCTATATTCTGATAGTAGGCTACTCATTGCTATAGAGTGTTTGTTCAGTAAAAGGAGTCTCCCATGTCCAGACTCCAGCTCTTGCTCTCTCCTGATTGGCCGGCTGTGTGTGTGTGTGTGTGTGTGTGTGTGTGTGTGTGTGTGTGTGTGTGTGTGTGTGTGTGTGTGTGTGTGTGTGTGTGTGTGTGTGTGTGTGTGTGTGTGTGTGTGTGTGTGTGTGTGTGTGTGTGTGTGTGAGCCATAGAGGTAGGTGCGAGCGAGCCTACTGGAACTTCCTGTAGCCTACTTCATGTACTTCTGGTTAGACCTCTATGGGTGAGACACTTTAGCTAATTGTCCAGCCTGGGAATCAACTAAAATTGACAGTGATTAGGGAAAATAACAAATGTGTGGCAATCTGTATCTTTTTGTAGAATTAGGTGGAACTGGTAGTGGTGGTAGTTAATCATGCCAAAATCAAAGAAATGCAAGACAGATAATGGTGATGAGTCAGAAGAACTGCCGACACATAGCCATGGTTCACATGATGTTTCAGGGCTATGCCGACACAGTATCCTGTAAGTAACTTGTGTTTTCCATTTAACTGACACCGAGCCAAGTTAAGGGTCTGCCACTGCCAAGCTGTCTCAGCTACATGTCATTAGTGACAGACCAGACTTCTTGTTGAACCTCCCGAGTGTGCTACCAAAACTTTACTAAAAAATTGTCTTGTGTGACATGACATCTAATGAAGCGTCAACATCATTCTGAAGAATCCCCCCCCCCCCCCGTGAACCAACATTGATTGATTGATTGATTGATTGATTGATTGATTGAATACTTTATTAACAGTTTGCAAATAGTACAGTGGCACTGATACAATTATACAATGACGCTAAAAGGATAACACAAAAAGCTCCAAGGGCTGCTTGTTTCCATTGTGGTCCTATGTATTCAATGAATCAAGACATACAATAACATACAAGAAATCATCAACACTAGTAGCAATAAACGTATATGTACAGAAAACAATTGGAGTAGCAGTTGCAAATTGCAGACAGGTGCTCTTTTATGGCGATTTTAAAGTCCATCACAGAAAAAAAGAATTGGCAGCCATCTTTGCCGCCCTCTTGCATCTCCACAAATTGATTTGGATTTAAAAACTAAAATCAACATCATCATACAGAGACACATTTCCCCATTATCTGTGTAATTTTGGCATGAGGAATTTATTGAGACAGTTATTGTTATGATATTATTACATTTTGTATTAAAATTCAAACAATAAGTAAGTCTTTAGGCTGTAATTTTAAATTAGCAAAATATCTTCTTGTCTTGTCTTGTCTATAATCCATCTAACATATAATCCACACAAACTGCAGGATTCGAGGAATCAATTAACCTCATTCCTTGTTCTTTGTTTATTTCTTTTGCTAAAAATGTAGAGTAGCCAATGATTTTTACCCCCTTTTTCTCCCAATTTAGTCTTAAATGCCAACCCCTGGACACCATGGTGGTGGGCAGGTACTTTAGCTAACTAACCTGTACTAACCTCATTCCTAGTTTGATCTCCATCTCATGAGGAGATAAAGCCTGGAAAAAACGACTGCTTAAAGTGCCTAACCAGAAGTACAGGAAGTATAGGGCTACATTGTCCAGGAACTTCTTGTGGCCCTGTACATTTTACGTAGGCTACTTCTGGTTAGACACTTTAGGCAGTATCCTAGGAATCAACTAAAATTGTCAGTGATTAGGGAAAATAACAATATGTGGCAATCTCTATCAATGGTGTAAAGTAAAGTAAGTCCATTTGCTCAAGTACTGTACTTAAGAAGTACAATTATTTGAAAACTTTAGTTACTAGTTACTTTGCAGATATACATTATTATATTATAAAACATACATTAACCACTTCAGCCCTATTTTATACATAGGCTACTTGAAAATAGCCGATCTACAAGCTCACAACGCGTCGCATCGCTATGCGTTGTGAGCTGGTAGATCTGCTATTTTCAAACATTTTAGTACTTTTACTTTTGGTACTTTAAGTATATTTTGATGCCAATACGTTTGTACTTTTACTCAAGTAACATTTTGAATGCAGGCCTTTTTCTTGTAACAGGGTATTTTTATATTGTGGTATTGCTACTGTTACTTAAGTAAAATATCTGAGTACTGCTTCCACCACTACCAGAGAGAAACTTTTTTCTCACTACTGCCCAAAGGTTGCCAAGGGTACTTCATGCAAACGTACAGAAAATGCACGTCGGGTTGAGTTATTTTTAACTCTATAATTGAGTGCAGTTGAACCGGACGGACAGAAACTTTGAGGAAAGTTGGACGGACAAAACATGCAGAATCTGTCCCCCCCGGCCCCACCGTCAACCCACGGGCCACGCTCCTAATGTCAACTATGTATTCTTGGAATACATAGGTACATAGGTGGAACTGGTAGGGCTGTCACGATTACAAATTTAAGTTGACAATTAGTTCAAGTTGTCACTCAAACAAGAGAGTAATAATATAATTGTGGTGGTGAGTCAGAAGAACTGCCGACACAGCCCTGTGTAATTTGTATTTTACCAGTGCTTAATTTGTAAGTTATTAGGTGCCGAAGCTCATGCATCCGACTAAAAGTCATGCCCCCCCCCCCCCCTTGCAGGGGCCTTTTTATATATTTTCCATTTTCATAAAATACAATTAATTGATAGCCTCGGAAAGCTAGGTCAATTAACAGCATAAGGGCTACTGTTTCCTCATCTAATAATTTAATAATCAAGAATGTAGCAATCTAGAAGAACAAAAACAGCTCCAACTCTCTCCCTCCCTCTCCCACTCTTGTCAATTGTGCGTGCCTTCACTTTCACAGGCAGTGACACAGTCACAGACAGACAGTCACAGACAGACAGACACGCGACGCGCATATGAAACAAGGGGCTAGCATCCGCTTGTAAATTGAGGCTATGAATGGCCTAAACCGCTGTTTAACCGCTGTTTCACCGCTGTTTCACCGCTGTTTCACCGCTGTTTCACCGCTGTTTCACCGCTGTTTCACTGCTGTTTCACCCTTGCTGGTTGCAGAAGCAATTAGGCTCTATTCAAGCGTATGGGTTTTTGGCAGAACTTTACACTTGATTTTATTACCTTAATAAACATTGTCATAAATACTATAAGCTTCCAGTCGTTAGTTTAAAGTCTTCTTTCAGGGGTCTGCCACTGCCAAGCTGTCTCAGCGATAACCGGAACGCTCGCCCCAAAACACATTCGCCCCCATTTTTGAGTGGAACATGAGCTCCCAGTGGAGTGGCGGACCACTCGCCCTGATTGGCACAGAACGCTCGCCAGTGCCGGCCCTGAAGAATTTACACCCCCCCCCCTATTATTTAAATAAATAAGGCCATTAAACAAACACAAATAATTAGGACATTGCGTAAAACACAAAAGCCAAATTACAATTTAGGCATTTAGCAGATGCTCTTAACTTACCCTGCCAGAGTTTTTTCAAAAAGTCTGTAGCCTCTGCCAGGGTTTTGACCGATTTTGGTACCTTTTCGCATAGCCACAGAATATTTTTCTCCAGTATGATTGATCCCCAGAAAATTTCTAATCACAGATGAGATTCAGGTGTGGTTTCACAAATGTCAACGAGGTCAATTTGACCTTGTTGTCATGTGTTGTTTGATGTTTGAAAATAGCTCAAAACCAGTAGTTTCAAACCAAAAAACATTGTGAATTGTTTGTCCGTTTCAATTTTAACATTGAAGTGGATGGAGCAGCAAATCTTTGGGAATTGTTATCTCCTTATTCGTTTGGAATATCGAAAAGGTGTCAATCTTAAATAATTAGAAAATCTTTTTTTTTTTTTTTTTAAAGACGTTTTTAAACGTCTTTGGCAGGCAATAGCTGAAGGCCCAAAGACGTTTATAAACGTCTTTGGCAGTTATAGAGTTAATCCAGAGCGATTTACAGTAAGCAAGGTAAGCAAAAGGTAATACATCAAATGCATAGAGATAGTGTAGTGCCTCAGTAATCTAGGATCATAGGTAAACCAATAACCTCAGTCTAAACATTATAATAATATAAAAAGATAAATAATATGTACATTGAAACTACAAACTATTAGGATGCCAGGTCAACAAATGAACCTGGCATCTGTCTAAATAACATGCTATCTAATTTACATTTTAACCTTTGCAAAAGACTGCATGGTCGTCAAGGCTAGAACATTTTAAACAAAACTATTATACTGTATATAAATATGAATGAATTTGCATTGGGCGTTATCTAAGTAGATAGCAAGTTGTTTTATTATCTCCTGTCATGCATGCACGCAGAGAGAGAGAGAGAGAGAGAGAGAGAGAGAGAGAGAGAGAGAGAGAGAGAGAGAGAGAGAGAGAGAGAGAGAATGAATGAAAATGGGAGGCAACAAACTGGAGTTGACATTCACATTAGGGTTTAACATTTTCCGGGAAATAGCTCATTTTAATTCCCGGGAATTTTCAGACCTTTTCCCGGGCTTCCTGGGAATTCCCGTTAAAGGGTTAAAGGGTGCCCACTAAAATGCATTTATATGTAGATAAATAGCCAATTTTACATCGAGGTGCCCAGATGTCCCCATTGTAACCACCTATCCTGTATTCCTAGTAAGCATTGACACCTATCTATTTGCTATTAAATATGCAAGAAAATGATCAGATTTAGAACAAGATGTTCCATACCATATATATCGGGAGGTGATTGGGGTAGCCACCTGTGCGACACCGGCACTGCTGCTCCAGTGTTCTGTGTTTCTGACGTGACGTTAAGTTACGGGACTGTTTGCTCTTGTTTTGGGGATTCTGTTTGATCAGACAGACCACCATGTGTTGTGCCGTTAACCGTAACGCATTAACTTTAGCGTGAGTTTTCAGTTCTGGAGATGTGGTGGAGTTAGTAGGCTTACTAAGCTATCATCGGCTGCGCTCGTATTCGTGGCAACACGCTCGCCACAAAACACAGTTGCCCCGGGGCAAATCCGGCGGTATTCACCTGGTATTCCTACACGTAACCTCAGTAAACTATGCCTAAACTAAACCTAACCTTATTCCTAAACGTTACCTCAGTAAAACGGTGCCAACACCTAACTTTATTCCTACACTTAACCTGAGTAAAACTATATTCCTAACCTTATCCTCAGTAAAACAAATAGAAGAATACAAGAACCGCTTGTCTGCGAAATTAATGGGGGTGACGTGTTTTAGGGCAAGTCTTCCGTTTACCGTTCACCCGTCGCTGCGTAGCAGCACGAGCGGCGCAGACTGAACATATGGCATAGGAGGTCCAACCTGGGTCCTACGACAAACTACTGCCTTCTCCTTGTGTTTTATTTTGTTCATTACTGTTAAATTCAGTGCATCCCATATTGGTTCAAAACGGGACGATGGGACCCTGCCCTGGTCGGCAACGCGGCAAGTAACTTGGCTAATTATAATAGTAATTCCTCCGCGCTGTAGATAGGCCTTTCTACTAATTTATAGTAATTTCTAACAAGAAAAAACAACCAACGGGATCCCGGGAACCGAAGTCAGTTCCCGGGACGGTAAATAACGTATCCCGGGAATCCCGGTGTTAAACCCTAATTCACATGGGTGGCTGTTGCATGTGCATGCATGTCCGTGTACAGTATGTTATACTGTAGGCCTACTGTACCATTGCAATTAATAAACAGGTTTCTGCACATCTAGGGATGAATGCAGAACTCTTAACATTATTATCTGGAATGCATCCTTCTAAAAATAGAGGTCTTATCTTTTGTTTGAGACACTTGAGGTAACGTGGTCACTGGGACAGAATCGTAAATCATTCCTTTCACAGGTCATTTAACTTGAAGTATGCCAATCATCTGAGAGATACGGCTACAGCCTAATTAAGCTACCAACAGTGTCCCTGATGCAGAGCAGAATCACAGGGCTGCTGTACACCTGAAGGCATTCATGTGCTTGATTTCATTCATTTTTGCGGTCAGGTCATCAGATGCTTGATCTCATGAAGTTCCTGAATCTCATCATCTCTGCAGACATGGAGAAGTGACTGTGTGAGAGGACAAAACACATTGGGCTCTCTATAGGCCAGGTATGACAAAACCCTCCACCATGTCAATTTCTCAGGTTGTTTAGTAGTATCCCTGTCAAATTGTGTACTTATTGTTTTGAATGAGGTTAGTTTCGGCTTGGAACTTGAGACAACTGGCCAATGCTCTTGATGAGGTGTTCACCTCCCTCACTTCCTCCAAAAAGTAAGTATTAGGGCAACAATGTGTTTAATCTAGTGTGGGACTACATGACCAATATACAATGACAAATATCCATGGCTCAAATGTGAACAGTGCTGGTGGGATCATGAGACAGGAGTTGAAACCTGGATTTGTTGTCATCAAACCAAATCTCAGAATAAGACGGCCCCTTCCCTCATCAAGAAGTATGTGGCATATGAATACAAGGTGAAGCACAATGAAAAAATAACATTGCTTACCGGCTCTGTAGCTTGTTCTGTCATGAAAGATTAAACCTTTTACCTTGTTATTTTGACTTATTGAACTCATATTTTGTTATTTTTCCCTAATCATTGTAAATTTTAGTTGATTCCAGAGTTTGCGTGGATCATATAGTTTGGTATGTATATATTTTTGCAAGATTTTGATTTTGAGTGTTAAAATCATGACAACAACCCTCTCAATCAGTTTCTCATGCCAGAATTACACTTCGTTGGAAATTCAAGATGGGAGAAAAGGATGGCCGCCAAACTGACCCTTGGGACAATATTTAAAGTTGGGAACATCAAAATATATTTTACTAGAAACCTTGAGGATAATAAAAAACGAAGTTAGAAATATATATCCTTGGAGTGCATGGGGACCCCACCTTCCTACCCAACCTGCTCGTGTGACTTGGGTAGAGGGTGGGAGGTAGCAATAGTCCCAGGGTCAGTGAGGGGGAAGTGCCCACTGCCATGGGAGAGAAACTGTTCAGGTGGTGCTGGAAGTGTGTCTGTCCGTGTTGATCTTTCTTGCACGCATTTGAGCCATAGAAGCACTAGAAGGATGATGGATGAAATGCTGTGTGTGTGTGTGTGTGTGTGTGTGTGTGTGTGTGTGTGTGTGTGTGTGTGTGTGTGTGTGTGTGTGTGTGTGTGTGTGTGTGTGTGTGTGTGTGTGTGTGTGTGTGTGTGTGTGTGTGTGTGCGTGTGTGTGTGTGTGTGCGTGCGTGCGTGCGCGCGCGCCAGTGATTGATTGTATGATAGAGGATTGTTTGTTTTCTCTTACTGTAACTGTAGGCGACATATCTCTTGCTACCAGTAAATATTTCCTTATGGTCCACACCTTGCAATGCTTCAAAATGCCCTTTTGTGCTCCTACATTGTGTTCTGGGACACTGCAGATCAAGTCAATGGGGCAGATACTTTGTATGTGACTTTTTCCTCATACTTCTCATAGGACACTTGTATGAGAGAGACCGCCTCAGATGCAATAATAATAATATTAATAATACTATGTTGTATAATAAAGTATACAACAGAAATGTATGACAGATGTCACTTGCTTTAATAGATCAAAACAAATCTATTAAAAACACCAGCAACCAAAAGGAATAAATCTGTAAAATGATTTTTAAGTCTTTCAAATCGCTACTCATTTTTATCCATACAACTACTTATCTTGTCTTAAATGCTTATTTCCTTATTTCTCTGTACTTTCATCTCTTTGTTCTCTGCTGACTAATCCAAGTGTAACCATTGAAAATAACAGCATTGCTCTTTTGATAACAATGGTGTTAACACAACTCGGCAGTGATTCATGCTTACTCACAATATAGTGTACAGTGTAGTCGTCTCTGAATGTAACACAAAGGACTATTGACCTACAAAATAACTTTAAGAAGACATTGTTCATTGATTCACTTTTTCAGTCTTTCTATTTCTTTCCATTTTCCATTTACTTCAACATACCAGTCTTAACCATTTCCTTCATGTAAATGGCCTAAAGCAGGACATAAAGTATTAGATGCCACTCATCCAACCACAGTGACCTTTTATATTGGTTTGTTCCTTGTTGTGTTTCCTTCTTGTAAACGTATGACATCATCACAACAATTAATAGCATACATGGAATTCCATTTCTCGTAATGTGATGAGAAACATTCTCAAAATAATGACTTTGTATCTAAAAAAATATAATTTTGTTCTAAAAAATAATGAGAAATAACAATCTAAACATAATGAGGAACTTTATCAAGAAAATGATACTATCTCAAATTAATGACTTAGTTAAATATAAAAGTGCGCTCCTTGGAGCACAGATCTCTGCTAGACCGGGTTGCCTATACCCAGGGCTGTTTCAGTCATGGGCTGCAGCCGTCAGGACACCAGAAAGCTGCGGTGGGAAATTAAGTTTGTGAGAATGAAATAAGCAATAGACAATAAAACAATATATACAGCACTCAACAATACACTGAATTCCTTCTCAACCATACACACGTGTACTCACACTCACAAACAAACCCACACAGTGACATCACCACACTCACTCACACGCAAGCATACCGACAGATGGTGTAACTTCTTTTGTTGGCAAAACGGCATGGGGTATGAAAACCCTGTTTGATGGTCATTGTCAAGTGAGGCACAAGAGCATTTGTGCCTAATTTGGTGAAAAACTAAATCACATTTATGCAACAAACAGTGACATTTGTAGCATTCCCCTATAGTGGAAGTGAAATTGAGATTGGCTCTGCGTTGTTTAGAGGCCCGTTGATGTGTGATTATATTTTGGGACATATCAGATGCTCTGTTTATTATTTGTGTTACTTTTTGCAAAATGCTAAAAACCCTTCCGCAAATCACGCTGATCGGTGCAGCAGTTTACAAGATTAGCTGCTGACAGACAGATGGACAGACTGACTCAGCAGTAACCAACTAAATAACCAAATGCCAATACTCAAATTTATACCTCCTCGCCTCCTCCAAACTCTGTCGTCTAGCAAAAAAAAAAATAAACTCTGCCGTCTTGCATGACCCGGAAATAATTCTTGTCCCAAATCTTAATTAGCTTTTGGAGGAGCCGAAAGCGAGGAGAGAGGAGGCTCCCCAAGCCGCTTGGAGCAAGGATCAGTGTTTTCCTTTTTTTCTCCTGTGACGTATACATTCTCCTCCTCCGCTCCTCGGCATGCGGCACATGTGATGCTTATTTCATTTCTTTATTTTAGTTTATTTCTTTAATTTTCCAAAAAGATTATTACAAAAAATGAAAAAAGTAATTGAAAAACACGGCCTCCTCACGCCTTAGAAGGACAATGGCTGGGTTTCCCAACGCGATTTCAGGTTGCGCGCAGCTTACGCAGCTGCGTAAGAGCCTCCTAAGCATCTGCGTGGCAGCAAACCTGTTTCCCGAAAGTATTCTGAGCTACGCAGTACCTTCATTAGTAGCAGCTGGTTGTGCGTTACGTGCTACCTAACTGGCTTCGTGAAACACACTGTCTATCTTCATATTATAGCCTACATTGATATAGAAAGAGGAAGTTATAGAGTTTAAAAATTAAAACAAGGGTATTGTGCAGTCACAGTTACCAACAGCGCTTAAAGCTTGTTAATTTTCTGCATTATTTTATTGATGGGCCGAGTACAATCCCACTTGTTACAGCCAAACTTCATTTGTGAGCAAAAAGTTCTGTGGAACAATCAGGCATCGATTGATAGGACAGAAGTTACGGGAAACACCCGTAACTTAAGCCAGCCATAACTTAAGCCGGCTATGTGCACTTTGAACGTGCTTTAACGGAGCCTTCGTAAGGACCGCACGTAACTCCCTACGCAGGATCTCTTGAAAACGTGGCCATTAATTATCAGTTACCAAAAACAGGGACAGGTGTTTTCAATGAATCTAACATGATTCAAATGGAGTTTGAAGTTACAATGGGTTTATATAAGAAGGGGGCATGTCTGATCAAATGAATATCAAATATCTAAATACTGGTATGCGATTTATAATACTCTCCTCCTTGCTGGAGTAGGATTGTATAATTCTCTTACTGTTTTACTTTTGATTTTACTTGACTCTGCATATTCTTGTATTTGTGTATTCTTCTGAATCCTGAAATAAACTAAACTGAAAAAAATTATAATCTAAAAATACTGAATCAAGGAACTTAAAAACTGTCTGGGGTGCACACAAAAGCCAGAGTAGACGTTATAATGACCCCCACAGGTTTATTTCTCAAGTCAGACTGTCAGGTTTGAGCCATAGAAGCACTAGAAGGATGATGGATGAAATGCTGTGTGTGTGTGTGTGTGTGTGTGTGTGTGTGTGTGTGTGTGTGTGTGTGTGTGTGTGTGTGTGTGTGTGTGTGTGTGTGTGTGTGTGTGTGTGTGTGTGTGTGTGTGTGTGTGTGTGTGTGTGTGTGTGTGTTCTGTTTCCTGGTCATGTCATCGTAGTAGTAAATCCATGTGGCAGAAAACAGATACAAATCAAGCATGGAGAGCGTTTGTATAGCCTACCTAACCTTTGTCTGCCATGCTTCCTACTGGTTTATCCACTTGTCTGCTATTACTGTCAGCATCAGCGTCACAATGTTCCAGGACAGTGAAGTTGCGTCTTTCCCGCATGGCACAAAACAATTCATAAAAGAAGACTGACTTGACTGCATTCCAGTTAAAGTCTCGAAACACTCATACAGGTGTTTTCAGCTGATTGATTTATTGATTACTTTATTAACAGTGTGCAAATAGTGCAGTGGTATAATTATACAATGGTGCTAAAAGGATAATATAAAAAGCCCTAAGGGCTTATTTCCATTGCGGTCCTGGATGATTACACCTATTCTCAGGTGAAAATGTCGGGGACAATGTTGTGGGGCATCAGGGGTCACCAGAAACATAATATCAGATTATTTTACAAAAATAGAGATCACTTTGATATCATTAGCTGGAATCACTTTGTAACAGCAAAAATAATAATAATTTAACTCCATACATCATCATCACAATTTTCAAAACATTTGTTCAAGAAGGGGCAGAAAGAAGCAAATGCTTATCTAGTCCGGCCCCCTTCTTACCATGACAAATAACCTATTGTAAAACAATATGTTGTAATACAAATTGATATACCATAAAATGAGTACACAATTTACATACAATACATATAAATCGATCCTACTAAAAGTAATAAAAGATCATATAAAGTTAAGAAAATAGTCAATAAAAATAACAATTCATATAAAGCAAATAATCATAGTAACTTTTTAAATCAGTATAAAATTATCTGATAATGATATCATATATATATCATATATCATAATGATATGATTCATGTACATTTCTGATAATGATAATAATCTTTGCTGGAAAATGGTGATATGCATGCGGCTGCATCCACTCTTAAACCTGTTGATACAGACTACAGAGGGCTCTTCACACCGGCGATAGTTTTCGAACTCATTATTGCATTAATTATGATAAGAATGCATGGACACCACTGCGAGGAGGGATTCTTTATTTATAAAGCTTCATTGAAAATATTATATTTTTATTGTCTTGCTTATATTTTAAACATAAAAAACAATGAATGATCACATGTGCCCACAAGACTGTCCAGAAGATACTCCACACGTTTCTTAAAAATGTAGATAAATAAGTGTTTATGCACCTAGTGTACGTTGAACAGACTAAAGAGCTCTCTGGAATAGTTCTGTTTGAGCAGTTGAAACGTATGTAGATTGAAAGGACACCTGTTTGCCTGTTTGGTATTATGTGTTGTATTTCCTCTACTGCCCCTCCTCCTCTTTGTACCTGAACGTGTGAGATCTGCTGCATGTGCTCATGTGTTAGGTTTTATCACTGTAAGCAGGGCACCTCTGCTCTCTACCAGTTTTTCACTGGTAAAATAAAAAAGAGATTGTGGGGGGGATATTTATATATATTTACTGTGACCAACACAACTAATACTTTTGATATCAAACTATTTATCTGTATTACACATACTCACATAATAATGCCGTTCACACAGATCATCATCTGAGTATTATCTGAGTTAAAGGAGGTAGAAAGTATGATAAATATAGGAAGTTACTGAGCATATTGTGTTTATCATGAAGTACTTTCCAATGTTTTCATATTAACAAGCAAGAAAGATAACTTCTTACACGTTACAAATTGTAACAGTGGGTATATAAACAATATCACAAAATCTGCAAAAAGACAATATACAGACAATGGTATTAAATTACCACATGAATATTTCCAGGTTAATTTTGTTGCCTCAGTGTCCCCGGCCACAACAGGTTCCTGTCTCCACCACACCCTCAAATGAAACCTAAGCCTAAATTATACACTGTCGCATGCCACCAGTCAAGCAGATCAAGGAGGAGGGTGTGCAGTAGAATTTCCTAATGCAAACGATACAGAATCATGTAGTATAAACAAGTTAAAGCTGCAATCCGGAACTTATGTTAGTGAATTAAATGGTATTTTTAATAGTATGTTAATAGCTCATCTGCAGTGGTTGGAGCTGGTCTTGCAGATTTTTGATTGATTGAATACTTTATTAGCAGTTTCCCAAAAATAGCACAGGAAAGTACAGTTCAATACAAGGTCTGCTAAGAGGATTTTAAACCCAAGAAAGCCTATGGCTTGTTTCTATTGGGGACCTTTGTACTCAATTCATCGAAACATTAATGACAAATATACACTACTATGCAAAACATCATATAAATAGTTTGAAAACAAAAATATGTACAGTAAACAGTTCAAGGGCGGGTTAGGCTTTGACTTTTACAGAGCCCAGTTTCGAATTGCAGCACCTGTAAGTGCTCTTTTTTAGAGCGGTTTTGAAGGAGAGTAGGGATTCACATTTACGACTGTTGGTAGGGCATTCCACATTTTTGTGGCATAGCAGGAGAACGAATTGAACCCCTTGTTAGAGCCAAATCTGGGTTGGATGTGATTAGTGGAGCTTCCGCTGGTGTTGTGATTGTGGACTTGATTGACGTTAGTTTGACAGGTGCATGGGTGTCTTTGTGGTGTAGTGTAACTTGTAGACCAGGCCCATTCCAAGTTACTAATCTACTATTTGCTACTATTCCGTTGATACATTTAGACACTGGATAGGACACCTACTGCTTGACAAGTACTGCCTGAAGCTCATAAGCCCAGTATTACCCCATGGTCAAGTGGAGATTCCCTCTTGCCTGAGTGGTTGATGTTTGGTCTCCCACCACAGGAGACCCGGGTACAAATCCAATCAAATGTGTTACAGTTGGAATTACCTCTCTGTCAGGAGAGAACATAGACTTTATGGATTTCAGCTTGCAATCCATAAATTGCGGTACAGGTACAACCAGCCGACCAATGCTGTAACTTCCTCAGTCAGTCAGTGAAATGGGGATGCGTACGTATCGCAACTGCCTTTGATATCAGTCGAGAGTGTTTCAGACTGTTGCACAGCGCACTGTCTACTATTTCACTCAAAGTCCAACCAAACAATGGACTGATTATGGACTGATTATGGAGCGCCCAGGGGCCCTTGACTACTAGGCCCTAGGGGCCCATCGACTATTTACTTTGTATGTTACAATGTTACAATGTTATTGCTTCATTAAATATATAGTATGACGCTCATGTAGATGTTTTATTTAACATTTTTACATGCAAATGAATATCATGTAAATACTGTAAGTCATAGACTGCAAATCCTGTATGATAACATTTCCACATACTTTCTTGTCCCACACCTGCCTTACGACCCACCCAACTGCCAGTTTCGGGGTAGCGTGGAGTGGAGGCTTCCTTGAATTCCTCCATCCGCTTACCTTTCAACAGCAAGTAACAAATGAAGAGAGTGGGTGGAACTGACAGACTAACTTTGCTAAATGAATTACCGTATTTGTGTGACTTCCCCGGGTTGTACCAGTAAAGCTTTTGGTAGCTACTACCGGAAAAGATACAACAGGAAAATCCCTGCTTTGTCAGGGACACTCCTTGGTGAAGGTCAAGGTTTTGGTGAAACTCATCCGCTTGAATCTCTTCACTTGCGATTGTGTCAAGGCTAGAAGAAAGATCCCAATCACACGCCCAAACACATTATGTTCAGTCATTTATCACGACAGTCAGTCAGTTTAACATGGAGAATCATGAGATTATATTTGTTTCACAGCTTCTTCTTTTTATTGCAAGCTATGTTTTATTTTAATGTGACTGTTCTTAAGTGCATAAAAAATATGTTTGAATAATATTTCATAAGTCTATCAAATTAGGGTTAGGGTTAAGATTTTGATCTAACTGTTAATAATAAACAAAAATATATGATGATTGTGTTATTTCTTCTCGCAATTTTTCGATTCTGTATAATTAAGTTCAACAAATACTTTTTACTGAAGCTTAATGTTTTTAACATTGACAAGAAGTTAATACTGCTTTTTTATAGATCTATTATAGCTAGTTATAACGTTCTCATAGATTTGTTGGTGCAGATTTTTGTATGTGCAGAACAAGAATCGACGGATTAACATTGTTAAGGTAGCCAGAGGAAATTCAGGTCAATGCACAGCAACAGTGACCACCCACCCTCATGGTCAGGCAAATTCAACCTACTATTCTAAGGTCAGAGGTGCAGGCTTCCACAGACAAAGTGCAATTGATACAAATTGTCATTTGTTCCATGTGCAATAAATATGCTAAATTTGCGCATGTCATAAATATACGTATCTTCTCTGCATTTTGCACACTCCAGTACTTTGCACTGTACTCCATCCTACCATTTAATATATATATCTGATAGGCCATCGTCTTGTATTGTATTATTTGTGTATGCATGTTGTGTACTAGCTGCTACAAGAAAAGTTTCCCCTTGTAAGACAAAAAAGTGAATGCAAGTAAACTGGAAGTGATCTTTGTTACGGTAAGTTTGTGCTATTCATAGACACCATAGACTATAAATCAGGCATCAGTCATGGTGTTGTCATGCTTTTAAAACCATCCATTTCACCATATCTTCCCCATTGACAGATCCATGCCACATCTTAACCGAGGAAGTCATGACTTACGAGAACTGAAGTAGATTCGCTCATTGCTTAAACAGCCTCGAAAGGTATCTTGCCAAATAACTATGGATCCTTGTTTACCACGAGATCATCGTATATGCAAAGAATGTTTACTCCCATTTATCTTATAACTAATTATGGTCCTTTGTAATGCAATAACATTGACAATTAGGGTTGTTCTTCATTCCTTTTTTTTTAGGTTTTACTTGTGTTAGCACAAAGACAGAGACAAAACCATCTCATTACCTAATCCCCACTCATCATTGAAGAAGCTAAACTGGAGTGGCCACTTGCCTGGTCATAATCCTGTAGAATGTCACGAAAAAACACAAGGAAAGGCAGATACAGTAACAGGCTAAAGTAGTATTAGAGGGCTATCAGACAGTGGATCTCTGAGCTCAGGAAAATACGGTGCCTTAGCTTTTCTACATGCCATGTTCCAGAAATATTTGTTGTTTTAACTGAATTTAGTAAAAGAAAAGAAAGAAAAATACTTTCGGAATATATTCAGAAATATGTGACAACAATCAGAATCTATATGTTTATGATTCATTATAGGATAATGAATTAAGTTATGTGACAATCTGTATATTTGGGTATTTTAAGACATTACCTTAAATAAAATTAACTTGAACTAACTTTAATAATATCTTATTTTTAAAATAACAGGAGAGAAAATAATAACAATAACCATGACAGTATTATTTTAAAGCAGTCCTAAAAGTGTGTTTCCAAAAGGAAATTAAAAAGAGCTTAAACAGTGAAAATGCTCAGTGATCATTTATCCATTCACTCTGAGAGTTAAATGATGGTACAGGCTCATATCCCCAGGCTGGTCATTGTAAGCTCATAGGCCCTAATGGAAATGTCAAAGCACCCCTCCGTGTAGACACATCAGACTGCTTCTGGGGATCATTATGAGATCACTGGATTATTTTGTACAAATTGTTGGTGGAATGTGACATTGTGGTTAGACAGGTTTGGAAGCCATATTCAAGATGAGTAAGATCATAGATAATACTATAGAAATGCCTTTCTCTGTGGCTCAAACAGCTCAGTCAGCACACCAGAACTCTATGGAATATAAAAGTAACATGGGAGAAAATTTGAGGTAAACATTTGTCTTAATTTTGTTAAAATTCTAGACGTTGTGCATTAGTTATAGTTTCCAATAAAAGAACAATCTTTGCGTGACAGGATGGAGAAAGGTGGAGGTGGAGGAATGAGGAAGGAGGAAATGCTTTCATTGTCTGACATGTCTGTGTAACATAAAGGTTTTCCTTCAGGCGTCACATTTGGGAGTCTCCTCCTCAGACCATGATAGTATATAAGATGAGTGCAATCGTGACATAGAGTGTGTTTCTTTTGGTCTCTCTTGAAGGAACAGCAGGCAGGACGTTGCAGGTACAGGAGACATGGGTTCAATTTGACTAACATACATTAACATTTTCTTTAACTCTTCTTTCTATCACAGGATTTGTTCTGCTGAAGAAGAGTGCTTTGTGGTTATTTTAATTAAAGTAAATGAATGAGAGATAATTTAATTTAACTGATCATTTAACATTTAACAATTTTACTGTGCTGGGTTTATTTTCATTTGAACTCATCTTGAGTTTCTTGGGCAACTACAATTGTGTAACTGTAAAATGTATCTTTTGAATGGTATCGAGCTTAAGAGAAGCAAGTTAATTTTATTTAAGTGTCCAGGCGGTCTGTATATTAATATGACAGAATGAAATCACATTTTGCAGTGATGAAAGGATTTCTGTTCCTGCTGGCTGCTGGTCTGGTGCAGAGCCTGGTGAATGCTGGTGAGTGCTATCTGTAACATTGCATATTTGAATTTCTTAGTTTTAGGAATCATAAACAAATCCTTCGTTTCATTCACATTTTACCACGTTTTTTGTGTTAAGGAAATGTGTCTTTATCTAGAGTAGTACTTTTTTACTGATGCTCTTCTCCCCTTATGGGGCATAAGACTTTGATCATGTTCCTCCACCTATGCATGAGACCCATCTCTAGCAGCTTAGTAGCAGCTCTAGTAGTAACGCATATTAGGTTTTTGTTTACTTAATAATTAACATGGTACACAAGAGATACTTAAAAGTAATAACACAAATTGCCCGTATGTATATGAACATCAATACAATAATGAACAACAATACATATGAATAAAAACTATTATAAAATATTATACTGCACAACTGACAACATAAAAATAGAGAACTGAAAAACTTTTTCTGTGCTTATAGAACCAAGCTTGAGCAGGACTTTCATCCAAAATGCTGTGAATGACGCCAAGATCAAAGTGGATAATGATTATGAATACTCCAGGACAGAGTGAGTATACCAACTTTTCAAAACTGTGAAAGAAATGCTTCAAAGTATCCCATGATGACCAAGGCCAGACGTCTGTGTACTGACGTCTCTTCTCTCATGCCATCCAATCCAACGCAGAAGTATAGCCCGCCTCAAGAGAGGAGCTAACCCCTCAGAAATTCTACGACTGCTGAAGCAGCCAGTTGGAGCTACCCGCACAGTGGTGCGTTCTGCTGACTATATGGACGCCACCATCAAACTGATCCAGAAGAGGTCTCTGACATCTCACCACATTCAAAAGCGCTCCATCAATGCCACAGGTTGGTTCTGCTGTAGTTTGTATTTCTCATTACTGGGAATTGGTTAATACTGTATGCGACGAGTTGTTGACCCTTTGCGTCTCTGCTTTAGATCTAATCTCTGAGGAGGACCTGATGTTCATTGCTGACCTAACAGGCTGCTCTGCCAGAGCGCGCCCCCCTTCTTGCAAAACCACTCCAAATCTGAACATCTTTCGACCTGCCACCAGTATCTGCAACAACAGGTGAGGCTGAGTGATAGAAGTAGCGATACAATCTGTAACACTATCTGTAACAAATTACCTTTGCTGTTATGTCAAGATTTTCAAGAATGTACACGCAGAGATGATTAATGTCTAGTTTCTTCTTGAAAGGAATAACCCTCGTCAGGGGTCTTCCAATGTACCCTTCACCCGCTGGCTACCTGCTGAGTACCAGGATGGCACCTCTCTGCCAAAAGGCTGGGACCCTGAACGAAGAATCAGAAGGCGCCTTCTCCCCTTGGTATAATACAACACTGTATTTAGTTTACTTCAGTTTAGCGTAGTTTCCTCTAGTTTAATATTAAAGGTAGGGTAATTGAGTTAAAATAAGTGTTAGATAGCTCTATATTCTGATAGTACAATTTTTTATAGAATGTTTGTTCAGTAACAGGAGTCTCCATGTCTCTCCAGCTCTTTATTAAACAGAAAATGCATTTTGAGGTCGGGATACCGATTTGATCCAATTGGGATAGAGAGCCTAGACAAGATACAAATTAAACAAGTGAAATTTGAAGACACAAAGACACAAAGAAATGAGTAGACACAATTGGAACTGGAACACTATGATTTGCAACCCACCTGAAAATGTATTTTCTCTATTAAAGAGCTGGAGAGACAGGGAGACTCTATATAGCAATGATTACTATCAGAATATAGTGCTTTAACCTTTTAACAAAAAAAACTTTTGTTTTATCCAAAACATACCTCCTTAAGAAGACAGACCCAAAAAAAAGATAATCGGATATAAACAAGACAAATACACATTTTTATTAAGGACATCCACAGCAGTAATGTATGTTTTATTATTTCTTCTCTGTGGTAAAATGGAAGGGAGCAAATCTTTTATGTCTTGTCGGTATGGCAATGGTTGTCAAACGCAGTGAAATCCTTAATGTTAATTTAACATGGAACCCAATTGTACACTCTTTGGAAGTTTGGAGTTGGGTTTTACTGTGTATTTATCACGTTCACTAACGTTCTTGCCTCTGCTCAGGTGAGGGAAGTGTCCAACCGTATACTGAGCACAGCCAATGAGGACGTGGAGAGTGACACTATCTACACCCACTTGGAGACCATCTTTGGCCAGTGGACTGACCATGACATCACCTTCACCCCTCACTCTCCTGTAATTCGTTCATTCAATGACGGCATCGACTGTGACCAGACCTGTGAACGCACAGAGCCTTGTTTCCCCATTTTGGTCGGTATCATAGCTTAGCATTGTATTTACCCAGAGTTTTAATTTCACTTTTGGGTCCATTTATACCCCTGAGTTAGACCAGTTAGGCCCAGGATTTTGCAGTGTACACACACACACACGCACGCACGCACGCACACATGCACACACACACACACACACACACACACACACACACACACACACACACACACACACACACACACACACACTTGCACTCTTTACAAATGTACATATAGTACAAGACTCTGAGTCCTACATGTTACTGTATGTGTCATCCTGCAGATCCCCAGAACAGATCCCCGCTTTGGCAATAACTCAAAGGAGTGCATCCCCTTCTTCCGCTCATCTGCGGTCTGCGGCTCTGGCAACACGGGGCACTTCTTCGGCGGAAGCACTATGCGTCAGCAGATTAACACTCTCACAGCTTTCATTGACGTGGGCCAGGTTTATGGTTCAGATGATGCCAAAGTTCTAAACCTCCGCAACCTCACAACTGACGAGGGCCTGATGAGGGTCAATACCCAGTTTGACGACAACGGCCGTGAGCTCCTGCCTTTCGCTACAATGGCTGCCAACATGTGTGCCACACGACAGAAGATCACCATGGATAGCAATGCCCAGGAGATACCCTGTTTCGTTGCTGGTGAGTGAAGACAAACTAACTATCTAGCTTTTTAAAAAAAAGAAAAGAAGAAGACAAGATAGATAATATATTAGATACTCTGTAAGTATGACATGGGGCTGATTTTATTCTCTTCTTCAACTTTCTTGTAATGTATTTGCAATATGTCACAAAAACCTCATTACAGTTTTCTGATAGAATTGTACGCTAATAAACCCAAACCTTATCTCCCCATGTCCCTACACTAAATCCTCTTTTATTGCCCACTCGACCCCACTCTTCCATCCCACCCACAAGCTCATGTTGTAGTCGCCTTGCATTAACTGAAAAAGTCTGCAATGCACACATGCACTGCATGTCTAATAACTACAAAACAAATGCTGATCAACTGCATTTAATTTGTTATTCCAGTTATCCTTTATTGTAAGTTAGGTGCCACAGCCACTTGTGTTAAGAGTACAACCTGCTCTCGCTGTCTCCTAGGTGATGAGCGTGTCAATGAAAACATCGCACTGACAACCATTCACACACTGATGTTGCGTGAACACAACCGTCTAGCACGTGCCCTGGCCATCCTCAATCCCCACTGGAATGGAGAAAGACTTTACCAGGAATCCCGTAAGATCTTGGGAGGATGCTTACAGGTAAGGAAGCAAACAATGGCACAAACATAAACAATGATCCCAATATTGATAAAGTGATAATTCAATGTGTGAAACTCTCATCAACCAGGTCATCACTTATAGGGACTACTTGTTACACATTGTTGGTCCAGACTTCGTCCGAAAGCAGCTCTCTAACTACCCTGGCTATAATGAAAGTGTGGACCCGAGCATCTCGAACGTATTTGCAACAGCTGCCTACCGATTCGCCCACTTGATGATTCAGCCCTTCGTATTCCGTCTCAATGAGACATACGAGGAGCATCCCGATTTCTCCAGCCCACTGCTTCACAGAGCATTTTTCACACCATGGAGACTTGTCTTTGAAGGTATGAATAACATAATTGTAATACCAACTTCATATAACTTTAGGTCCACTATTTTGGTGTAAATCTGATAGATCTTCAAGTTATTCAAATTGCAAAACTGTAAAACTGTTTTTGCTGCACCAAAGGTGGTTTGGATCCAGTTCTGAGGGGACTGGTGGGTCGGAAGGCCAAACTGAACACACAGGACCACATGATGATTAGTGAATTGACGGATCGACTCTTTCAATTCAACTCTCACTTGGCTCTTGACCTGGGCGCTCTCAACCTACAGAGAGGCAGAGATCATGGACTTCCGGGTATGGCCTTCTGTTTCAGTACCTTCCAAATTATGTATATTAGCTAGCCAGCATATCTGAACCAATATAAGTATAAGTATTTATGACATATAATGCCTTCAAAGTATTTTTACAAATGCAGCAATTCCCCACTGTCTGCTCTATGTAGGCTACAACAAATGGCGTAAGTTTTGTGGCCTATCAGAGCCCCGAAATAGGAATCAGCTGGCCAGAGTATTGAATAACACCAAGTTGGCCGGATACCTTCTGGATTTATATGGCACTCCCGACAACATTGACGTGTTCATGGGTGGAGTCTCTGAGCCCTTTGTCCGTGGTGGCAGAACAGGGCCCCTGTTTTCCTGCATCATCGGCACACAGTTCCAGAAGATTCGTGAGGGAGACAGGTAAGCATAAAGCCGTGGCTCCCAAACGGTATGCCGTGTGAGATATATATATATATATATATATATATATATATATATATATATATATATATATATATATATATATAATCACTTTCAATCTAGTTTCCCTGTTTTGGCCATGACATTTTAGGTGACATGGTTACATTTCAATTTCAGTTTCAATTTGAATTTTGAAAAATGTTTTCACACAAAAAAAGAGGGGAAATAGCCGATCTACAAGCTCACAACATCACAATGCGACACTGGTTGTACATCATCTATCTTTTGCTGAATACAGGTGTGAATTGGCACAAAAAGTTTAAAATCACTGGCATTGATAGAGGACTGTTTGAAATTACATTATAACGGAACATGAACATACAGGTTTACAGACATTGTCTCTGGCCACATTAATACATTCAAAGGGGTTCTAAAAAAGGTTCATGACATGTCAATTTCAGACTGTGGTGGCAGAACCCAGGAGTTTTCACTGAAAACCAGAGAAATTCCCTGCGGGGTACATCTCTCGCTCGCATCATCTGTGACAACACTGGTATCACTGACGTCCCAAACAAACCCTTCCTGTTCCGTCCCCGAGGGTCAGGTTACACACAGTGTGCGGACATCCCTGCCTTCGACCTCAGTCCATGGCAGGAAGGTAGATGAATGAGTATCTTAACCCACAAATACATTTCTGACCTATTCGACTGAAGATGAGTAGTGCACTAATTGTTTTTGCAGAGATTCTGATTTCTAACTTGTTTTCTATAAATCAAGGTCCTAATGGCTTTCCTGGGACTGCAGGACCACCTGGACCACAAGGTTAGGCTCTGATACAACTTTGCTGTAAGTGCAATATCCCAAAATGCCACAATGGTGACTTTATATTGGTGTGAATATTAATAAGTGTTCATTTTGTCCACCCAGGACCCAGAGGGCCACGTGGTGCAATGGGGACCCCTGGTCGATCCGAAGTAGTTGCTTTTTCTGTACGCCTGGCCAATAACTTCCCCAGAGCAGGCGTGCCTATCCCCTTCAAGGAAGTCATCATCAATACCCAGGACAGCTATAACACCAAGACGGGGCTGTTCACCTGTGTGATTCCAGGCGTATATGAATTTGATTTCCATTGTACTATCTCCCAGAATACTGGAAATGTGGACCTTATGCATAATGGAAATGTGGTGTTTCACTCCTTCACCACACAGCAGCAGGGCTCTGTCTCGGCCAGTGGGGGCACTCTCCTCCAGCTCAGCACAGGAGACACAGTCTGGCTGCTTGCTAACCATGGTGGCAATGGTTTGACAGCTGACAGCTACTTCTCTGGCCACTTGGTTTAGATGTATGGTCTGAATTTTAATGTTATAAACCCACCCAGATAAATTCCTCAGTGAATGTAACTTAGAAATGGATGTAGAACTGGATCCAAATTAATCTGTAAAAGTTATTTTGCTTTGTCATATCAAAGATTAAGAAAGACTAAAAGATTGTTTTTGTTATTGTTGTTTATTGTTGCACTAAATGAACTCTTACTCAGGTTATAGAAAGAAGTGAACAACGCTTGTTTTGCCTCTTTTTTTGCATTAATTGCAGAGAAATTAAATGAATCATCTCAGGTTTCAACTTATTTATCAGCTTCTGATCAGGGAAGTTTTTGGAATTCCTTTTTTCATTTCTGCATTGCTGTCCACAGTATTTATATATTCTCTAAAAAGGGTATTTCCTTTAAGACTTAGTTGGCAAATTAATGTAAAGTATTACCTCTACATCAACTAAGCTATTGAATGTTATTTTTGAAACTTTAATGAATGAGCATAATTGCATTATGATTTATCACCGCACAAATGTGAAATAAAACCATGTATGCTGCATATTCACTGTCATTGTATTTTCATTGTTTCAAAAACAATTACAAAAGTTGTGGGAGTCAGGGGTTTGACTAATCAGGGCAAAAGTAAGCAGTATAGCCCATAGGTAATAATGAAAATCTTTTTTAAGATGATCTTGTTCATTTAAACCACATGCCAGCAGAGGGCAGTGCATACATATTTTAGTAGTAGCCAGCAAGACCTGGGACTGGAGGAAGTCTTCTGCGTTTCTTTAATTTATACAGTCTATGGTTAGGATTCTGTGTTGGATTGGACATGAGCAGAGGTGGAAAAAGTAGGCCTACTCAAATTGTTTACTTAGGTGAAAGTATCAATACTGCAATTACAAATAAAAGTCAGGAATTAAAATTTAACTTGAATAAAAGTACAAAAGTATTGGTATCAAAATGTACTTAAAGTACCAAAAATAGAAAGTATATACTCATTATGCAGAATGTCCCATTTCACAAGTTTTCAAATGTGTACAAATCTTTTGGAAATAGCAGATCTACGATCTTGTAGATCGGCTATTTTCAAATGGCCGAAAGTATACAGGGCTGAAGGGGTTCATGTATGTTTTGTAATGACCAAAATCTTCAAAGTAACTAGTAACTAAAGTTTTCAAATGATTGTAGTGGAGTAAAAGTAGGCTACAATATGTCTCTGAGATGTAGTGGAGTAAAAGTAGGCTACTGAAAATTGGAAATACTCCAGTCAAGTAAAAAATACCTAAAAAAGTATAGAGTAAATGTACTTAGTGACTACACCACTGGACATGAGAATAGAAACTAAAGTAGTCAAGTCAGGCCTTGGTCATCATGTGAGTGATGTGACGACATCGCTTTTTGAACCCTATATGTTCACATACCTGCTACTTTTTATGCTATATTTATAAATGTAGATAGGCCTACCTTTTGGTAGATTAGGTTGTGTGAGTTGGGTCACATAATGGCCTCCTATGATGCAGAAGCAGACTACTGTTTAGTATAAATGTACTCTGTTTCAAGCATTAAACTGTGATGTTTCTGTGATATTCTCATCTACTTTCTTGATCAATAGTTGTGTGTTGGGGCCTCTCTCTAGCCCCCCCCCCCCCTCTCTCTCTCTCTCTCTCTCTCTCTCTCTCTCTCTCTCTCTCTCTCTCTCTCTCTATTATTAACCCTATCAAAATTCCTTTAACAACTGTCAGTCTGGCTGGCATATTTTGGGCATGTCATTGAAAGCGAACATTTCCAAAAATTAAGACACAATCATGTTCGTAAATATCAGATCTACAAGCTCACAAGACTCCTGCCTATTTTCACTATTCAATGTAGTCTTAGGCTACAACAAAATAATATAGGCCGGTTAAGGCACACAAAAAAATCCTTTAGGCCTTTCCCCTCGAAGAAGAAGAAAGTAAATGAAATATTTAATTTATTAAGACATCCGTTAGCCTACTTATTCTCCTTTTCCCCTGCAGGACTTTTCACATTGTTAGGCCAACTGAACTGGCAACCTTGCGGATCAGCATCATGTTGCCGCACTATTACAGTAAGGAAGTTCAAGCTCCGCATTGCTGTTAAAAATATACCATGCGACTGAAATAGCTTGAACCACCGATCGTGGTTTGGGAAACATCCGAACAAGCAGCTGTCATGGCTCATGCTCAGCCTCTTTGCCTTACACTGTAAAGCAAAGAGGCTGAGCATGAGCCATGACACTTACAGGTTTCAAGAGGAGGTGAGATGAGATGCGCTGACATTAAGCTCTCTACTGCTTTCTCATCATCCTCCAAATTGATGAAGAAAAGTTCAACCTAGTTAATGCAAATCTTGGACTCCCACTCCCAGCACCATCATCATCATCATCATCATCATCCTCATTATCATCAACCTCAACATCATCATCGTCAATTCGTCATCATATTGTCCCTAATTTTCATTTTTAATGTGAAAATGTAGTATTCCGATGCATGCTTTCATAGGCCTATATTAATTAATATGCTATCTGAATTAATTGTTTCAAACAGAGTCACATTTCTGTGCCTTTCTGAAGTTTTGATTTTAATTGCCGAGGCTTGTCACACTATTTTTCAACTAGGTGTTCGAGGTTACAGATCTTAAAATAAAATAAAATAAAAATATTAACATCAGCAGCCCTTCACCACTCAAATTTAATTTTAATTATTTATTTGTTTTTACGGTGGCCTATAATGATAGAAACTAAACTATAGGGCATGCCAGTCCACTTTAATTGAGGGTGCCGGTATTCCCCAGGGTCTCAGCAGCCCTGCTTAAATAAAGTAAACAAATAAATGAGCGCAATATATGGTGATCGATATACGGACGTGGTGGGTCGCATTAGTTCTGTTGTTCTCCAGAGTGGAAAGAAGGGACGGGAACCAGCTGCTGCGTCTACAGGCAGTGTTGCCAGATTGTGTGAGAGAAATAAGCAACCAGGTGTCCAGGTCTATGAAAACAAGCCCAAAAAGCGTTGTGAGCTTGTAGATTGGCTATTTTAATAAAGACATTTTGGAGAGAAAAAAAGTTTAAAAAATATATATTTTAAAAATATTTTAACAACACAAATCTTGTATGGGGGTTCAGATGAGGGTCCTTGGATAATTACATCTTAAAATATATATAATATGTAAATACAATATTTTAGAACCAGTGGTTTAAAGAACATTAGGAAGCAAGCCCCAAAATAATCAACTACCCTTTAAAACAAGCCCAAAAAGAAGCCCAAAGTCGCTTATAATAAGCGGACATGGCAACACTGTCTACAGGCCGCCCCCCACACGCCCCCCGTGACCTCCGTGGACCGACTGCCATCCACAGAGAGTGGGCTGGTACTCCCAGGGGAGCAGGGGGATTGTGAGGAGGCAGAGTGGCACACGATACCCTATTGTTCTGTTTAGCAGTCACTGATTCCTGGCCCCGCCCCCCAAACACGCGCTGACCGTCTCAGTGGGATAAATTGATTAGAAAGACGTTTGTGGTTCGGTTAATCCTCCTTCTCGCCTGGGTATCCGCTTCACAAAATCACAAAAGCAAAACAGAGATACAGCCGTTGCACAGAGTTGAAGAAATCTTCAAAAAACTATACTAACTTTCCAGGCTAAATTCTGTCATTTTGACTCTTAGATAGTAATCTCTTAAAGGTCATGAATGGATTAGTCAGCATTTTATAGCCCATGAGTAGACCAGATCACCAAACCCTTGCACAAACACTCACAGGCATTTAAGGAGCTAAAGGATAAGGTGGAATATAATACATTTGGTCCCCAAAAGAGCATGAAGCAATTTCTTGACACAAATAATTTCCAAATAGTTCCCCAATTTGTAAGGCTAGATTAAGAAGAGGTTAATAAATGAGGCCTGTGTTATAGGCTACTTGTTTTAGCATAGCATAGTATTTTATTTATTTTATTTATTTTATTTATTTTATTTATTTTATTTATTTTATTTATTTTATTTATTTTATTTATTTTATTTATTTTATTTATTTTATTTTATTTTATTTTATTTTATTTTATTTTATTTTATTTTATTTTATTTTATTTTATTTTATTTTATTTATTTATTTATTTTATTTATTTTATTTATTTATTTATTTATTTTATTTATTTTATTTATTTTATTTATTTTATTTATTTTATTTATTTTATTTATTTTATTTATTTTATTTATTTTATTTATTTTATTTATTTTATTTATTTTATTTATTTTATTTATTTTATTTATTTTATTTATTTTATTTATTTTATTTATTTTATTTATTTTATTTATTTTATTTATTTTATTTATTTTATTTATTTTATTTATTTTATTTATTTTATTGTGGGCTTGGGCTACTAAAAAAGTTAATGGTTTGCATGTGTATAATATTGCAGGGATCCACTCAAGAGCTATAAAGCTTGAAAGTTGCTTGAAAGTTGCTTGAAAATTGCTTGAAAATTGCTTGAAAATTGCTTGAAACATTTCAATTATTTTGAAAACGAAGTATAATAGTTTACAAGCTGGTCTCAAGTTAAATCTTGAAATAAAAGTTTAAATGATCAGTGCAAATTGACTTGCTAAGTTAAATGTAGGCCTAGCTTTTGATAAATTGATTCAGATTCAAATTTACATGTTGGGTATAAAGTGAGATGTTTATTTTCTGCTATTAGGAGCCAATGTCAGAAGAGAGAACTCCCAGTCCGCAACACAAGGATGCATGGCATGGCCCGGGTTAACTTTTGCGTCCACAACACATTCCCTATATTCGCAAAGTCTTTCTTGACAACTCTCATCAAATTCACTTTTTATAAGAACGCATCTTCCTTGAATAACTAACATCCGTACTTGTTTGAGGGGAGTAGAGGAATTTTACCCTGCAGATTTGTGTCAACATGCTGCCTTCAGCATTTATAGATTTTTCATGGTTTCGGGTTAAGTAGAGCTGTCAATCAAAACGACTCAACGTACACCAGGGAAAGAGGAGAAGGAACACGGCGACAGGGCGGAGATTCAGTGACAGGATTCCGCAAGACTGTTCTCATAATTGGGGAAACATCTGACTGTGTCCCGCGCTGTGGCAGATGGTCGGTTGAGGCGGGATCGAAGGGGGGAGATTTACATTCATTGTTCAGTCTAAACAGAGACAATGGCCTCTAAGGGGGCCGCAGGAGCCAGCATGAAAAAGAAAAAAAAACTTTCCTTTTCAACGCCAGTGGAACAGGAACGGAAAATATTTTCTAAAGGTTACAAGAGATGCATCAAACGTGCTATAGTAGGCCTATAGCCTACATAGGCATACAGGCCTATTTTCGTTTTGTAGCCCACATTAAAATAACCCAAAAATGAAGAACAATACAAAACCTGTGTTTGAAAAGAGATTATAGGCACGAAATATCTCAGAGCTATATTATCTCAGAGCAATAGCCTATATGAGATATATTGCTCAACTCACAATTCATATTAGAATAAAACATATCAGGCCCTTAATAAATATATAGCCGCCAGGGTTATTATTGGGACGAGATAATGTCATCATTGGCAAGTTTGAATTTGCACATAATAACGACAGTCTGGTTTGTTGATATAATTTTTGACCCTGTCAGGCTGAGGCATGAGAGCCAATCAGATCTTGGTACTGCGTGGTGCCGCTGGAGATTGATGGATGCAGCAGACGTCCATTGTAGCAGCATGACACTGATTGGATGCCTCCTCAGTGGAAGCACTGCGTTCAATCACTGCACGTGCATTGTTCATGTAGAGAGCAGACGGCCAAGCTGCCGCGAGCGCACTTCATGAAAGAAGAGTATAGGATAAACCACCAAACTAGGTTTTCCCAAAACTTAAACGTCTCGGTGCAACTAAAAGTTGTCCTGCTGAGACTTTTCCCTGCAAAAAGTTGGCATTTAGTCAGCCTTGACAATGACATAATAGTAGCCTATATAGGCTATACTTTAATTCCATTTAGGCTAATTGTTGCATGCTCGTGCGGGTGTAATAAACGCAGCTTACGCAGGCAATGGTATATCCTTGGTGTCAGCATTGACTTAAACAGTCAAATATGGAGGGTATTAAAGTGTATATATGCAACTCCCCCCCTTACACTCACACGCACGAGCATTACGCACGGTGATTGCGAAGCACACCATCATTATGCTGCTAAAAATGTTGCTTTTATACAGATTAATAGGTAACCAGAAGACTCGCGGCTCGCCCCAAAAACACGCTCACCCCCATTTCTTTCGCGGACCGCTCGCCCCCATGCAGCGGTTCTTGTATTTGTGTATTTGTTTTACTGAGGAATGAGGATGAGGTTAGAAATAAGTTTGGGGTTACGCATAATTTTACTGAGGTTAAGTTTAGGAATAAGGTTAGGTTTTGGCACCGTTTTACTGAGGTTATACGTTTGTGAATAAGGTTAGGTTTTCAGGCATAGTTTACCGAAGGATAGACTTAGGCATAGTAGCCTATACTGAGGTTACTTTTAGGAATACCAGGTGGCGACCGACGTTCCGAGGTCGTCGGATTTGACCCGGGGCGACTGTGTTTTGGGGCGAGCGTTTTGGTATTCGATTAACGTATTACCCACATTACGAAATATTTTAACATTTAACCAATTGTTGACCTAATTTTTGTTAAGTTTCCCTTAACTATATATATCTGCCCATAACAGACTTGATGTGATGTGAGAAAAGTTTGAGGAGCTATACGAAAGTTATTGGCTGGTTGGACGCTAAATCTGGCAATAGTCCAAACAACGGATGCACTTTACACCAATGAGAGCATCCATTCCAACAAGCGGTCCCTCATCTGGCATCGTGGCCCCTCCTCCATACACTATCCCGGCAGAGAGTCTCATTCATGCTTCAAGACAGTGTAGTGGTTCATTACAAGCTCACTGGCCCTTAGATTCAACTCGCGTGTTTGGTTCGGTTTACTCATGATCTTGGGCTGCATATTATATGATTAACAGTTTTAGGATATTTTGGTGATAGACTCGCTGAAACGTGTCGAAGAAGAGTTGTGTCCGCCGAACAGGTGATCCATCTGGGCTCGAACTGAGCTGGATATTGCGTTTGGACAATGATTTCAGTCAGTGGAGGAATATACCTATCACCCACCATTCCAGCATTGAAAAGGCTTGAATAAGAGTCAAAGGATACCAGAGATAAACGATCTAAAAGGCTGGTTATTTGGTATTTTTTATAGGTCACCTCTGAAATCATCTTTCTTGCATCACGCGCTCTTGCAGCGCATCGCACTGAAGGGACTCTGCTTTAGCTCTCCAACTTGTGAAGATTAACAAAGTGCGTCCATTGGTTTAACCTATAGGGCTTAAATGTTCGGGATCCAGGAGCATCTGATACGAGAAGTTGGTGGATTAAAAGAGAGAACACTCGAGGAGATGGATCCGATTCGGTCGTGGGTGCGTAACGTTGGAGTTGTGGATGCCAATGTAGCGGCACAAAGGTAAAGTATAGAGGAAAACACCTCTGCTAATTGGCATTCTTTCGGATATTGGTCAATTTTCCATTAGGCCTTAGTAGTCAAGCAGGTTTTAACATTTTGTGTCCATTATATAGGCTAGGAAGTGTTTGTCTCAAATGAATAAGTAACAACAAAATGTAGGTCTATGTCTTTGGATCATACAAATGCACCGACAAGTGCTGCGATGGCTACTTGTTGCAAAATGTGACCCTATAGTCTTCTTTAAAACCTTTCATCCTAAACTTTTGTAACTTCTTCAAATGTGGTAGGCTACAAGAATGACAGGAAAGGGTAGCCTTAAACACATATGCATATCATTTGTTCACATAATCGCGACAGTGAAAGTCTGGCGTTAGTAAAAGGTCGTGTGTGGCTGTCATAATGTAAAGAAAAACTAAAAACAAAATATAACCGACCTATCTATACCTCCTGACAAGAGTGCATGCATACAATAATAGCTGTTTTGCCAGGATTGAATTAGACGACATGACATTTGACATGAGACATAACAAAACAATTCAAATGAGATAATTAGCCTATATATCGTAGCCTAATTAAATTACATTTTGAACGAGAGTAACCTACATTAAAATCGTTGACACTTTCAGCGGCTATAATTACTCTTTGTAGCGGAAAAATATATAATTATTTAGAAGATAAAAATGTATTTCCCCTGTTTGTTTTAACTTATTTCGCTGCATTAAAAACTCAGCCCCAAGTTGCCTCTTGACATAATTATTATGCCTGGCATTTAGAGAGATTTGATTAGTTGTATATACATTATTATAATTATATATATAGAGATATTTGACTTCTACAAGGATTTGAGCATTGTTCGTTAATGGAGTTAATACAGCCTTATAGACTAACTCAAAAACAGTTATATTTGTCTTTCGTTTAATGGACATTTTAAATGGGATTCAAAACTATTTTGATTTCATTTTGTAGGGGAAAAGGGTTAAATTAATAGTTTCTGGGCTCAGTTTATTGTTGACTTATCATCCAATAGATGTCAGACAAAATCTGAACCGGTTTAATTTCCTTGAAAAAAAATCCAGACCTGATTAGACAAGATAGAAGTAAATAAAATAAGCTTTAGGTTTCCCTATACAGATATTTATTTGTGTACTTGAGAGCTAAACATCCGGGATTCATGTCTCCAGGATCTGAAGGTCTTTTATAGCATTTTGAAGCCTGCGTTTTTTAATTAACCTAATTTGTTGTAGATTACTTATTTTACTTGTTTAAATTTCTGTATGCCTTTGACTGCTATGCAATTTAGGGGGAAAAAATTGCTTTTCTGTTGCTCAATGACTATTCTATGGTCTAAATCATGTAATTTTAAATTAGAGTAAATATTTATTAGGTTTTGTTTTTAAATCGTTTGATATTTTATGAATTATTACGATTATTCATAACTATCATGATTTACCCATTGTGGTAAATGTGACATTACATGAGGCAACCTTTATTAACAGTCACATGTTGGAGGCCCATTCTATACTATAGTCAATCAAACTTTGAAATGCCCGTTCATTAGTTCTGCTATACATCATATAATTTGTATGATGTCTGTACTGTCTATAGACCTAGGATATTAACAACAGGCTGTTTCCAGTTAACATTAATTTTGTGAAGAGAATTTCATAGCCGATAGGCTGTAGGCCTACTACTGTAAAGAGACAAATCCCCACCAGGCTATACAATTATTTTTCATCAAAGGGTCAGGAAAGCAAACATACATTGTGTGTGTGTAATGAATTAACTTAACAGTATTTATTTATTATTTAGTGATTTTTCATTTATCTAAAAGCCTATTGGGGCTACATCTTTATTTTGAGATCTTTTGGAAAACATTCAGTTAATTAGTTCACCAATTGAACATATAGGAAAATTATGTCAGAAAGTGTTCTTTTTCATGCTGAGAAACAAGTGCATAAAAGATAATTATCACAAGGCCTTCCTGTCTCTGTTTGTATTTATAGGATTGCATTTAAATGTAATCACAGAAAAAAAATCCTCAGTGTTGATTTATCCGTTTGTACACTCTCAGAATTAAATGAACACTACTGTGAACCACAACGTTCAAATGCTTGATTGTTGATCATCTGTTCCTCTTGTGTGTCTTCAGTGGAGTAGCCCTGTCCAGAGCTCACTTTGAGAAGCAGCCACCCTCCAACCTGCGGAAGTCCAACTTCTTCCACTTCGTTCTGGCTCTCTATGACAGACATGGCCAGCCTGTAGAAGTGGAGAGGACCTCCTTTGTGGACTTTGTTGAACATGACAAGGTGTGGTGTGTGTGTTTGTGTGTGTGTGTGTGTGTGTGGGGGGGGGGGGGAGAAATCATCAATACTAGGAGCAGTAAAAGCATATTTACAGAAAAACTGTGGGGGGTCATTTCTTTTGGCAAGCTAGAAGACTTAGGTCCAGTTGCAAATTGCAGACAGGTGCTCTTTTATGGCGGTTTTGAAGGAGGGTAGGGACTGGGAGTCGCACTTTTTGATGACATGTGCACATTTCTACAAACACATATGTACACACATTCTGTAAGTGCGTACAGTACGTGTCCTACTGTTCTTCTCACATCCGGAGTGTTCATTTAACGCTGAAAGTGTAAAAATGACCCAGGTTTAGAGTTGAGGATATACTTTTAAGTTGACACCATGTAGATGCTACAAGTGAAAATTCTAAAGGCTTTGATTATGACAATGTAAGAGAGTCACCTTTTTCTGGAATTCTGTGATTAGACAGCCGTAAACTTAAATCCTGAGTGTTAATTTAACTCTGCAAGTGTAGAAATGGACCTGCAAGGGCCCATTTTTACAAGTTTGACTGTGCAGAACAGCATCCTACAACCAGGTGCAGAACTTGAACTCCCACATCCTAATAAAACCAAGCATATTGAACAGCTGACGGCTACATGTTTACACAAGCTGCACCCTCAATAAGCTGATCATGTGGGATTGAAAAAGAATATTTAATGACTAATTAGCAGCTTGCCTCATTAGGAGGACATCACTACATCACTACTTTTTTTCTTTCTATTTTTTAATGCAAATTATGCTTGCTCTTTTTAAGTTATACAGTGAACTAATCATCAAAGTCGCTTCCTTTCATGCCCTCCCACCCCACCGCCCAACCCCCACTGCTGCAAATATTGCTAAGAGGGGGAGCCAGCTGAATTCCTCCAGTCGGACAGCAGGCCAAAATAAGGAAAGGTGTACGTTGGAATCCTGAGAATCAGAGAGAGAGAGAGAGAGAGAGAGAGAGAGAGAGAGAGAGAGAGAGAGAGAGAGAGAGAGAGAGAGAGAGAGAGAGAGAGAGAGAGAGAGAGAGACAGGGCTGCTCAGGGTGGGAGCCTTGTGTCGAGTGTTGATGGATATTTTTGCCTTGTGGTCAGAATGTGCTGGTGGGTGGGGGGGGCGTGAAAATCCTAAACTGGCAACAGCTCTTCCCTCAGAGAGAAACAAGAGGGCAGAGCCCCTCAACTGAAGTCCAAACTGTGTTTTGTTTTACTGTGATTGTCAGAAGAGGAGAGGGGATGGATGGAGGCGGGGGAA
This sequence comes from Gymnoscopelus braueri, assembly GCF_963280865.1. NCBI lineage: Eukaryota > Metazoa > Chordata > Actinopteri > Myctophiformes > Myctophidae > Gymnoscopelus > Gymnoscopelus braueri. The sequence goes on from NC_137608.1 coordinate 30,483,029, forward strand.
AGAGGGTGGGCGACAGCGTTAATACCAAGGCTAAAAGCTAGAGTGCCCCCCCCCCCGTCTCACCCCCAACCGCTTGTGCCACAGGCCAGTGTAGAGTATATGACGGATGTAGCAGAGTTCATTTTCTGCATGGTTACCCTGGCATCTGTTTTTGTTTTGTTGTTATTCTGAGGTAGAGCAGGAGTGAGGAGAAAGTAAGTGTCCTCTGTCTATGCATCAATTTTTACACTTTCGGAGTTAAATAATATACACTCTTTGTTTCTAATACAAAACACACTTTCAGTCTCTTCGCTGCCTTTCCGTCTCTTGACATTAAACTCTTGATAGCATCTCTCTTGATTTTAAGTTTTGATATCTCCGCTACTTTCTTGCTTATGCTCGTCTTTCTTACTGTGCTCACTTACTTTGGTCTCGCAACTGTCTGCTTAGCTCTTAGTTTCTTTACACCCCCCACCGTCCCTCATCCTTACGCTTTCTTTTCTCCCTCTTTCTCTTTCTCTTCTCTATGATGCTGGCCTCCTGGGTTATTGGACCAGAGAGCATTCCTCTGAGACCACTTAGAGAAAGACCAGTAGAGGTAGAGAAGGAGAAAGAAAGGGGGGATATATGAGAGAGAGAGAGAGAGAGAGAGAGAGAGAGAGAGAGAGAGAGAGAGAGAGAGAGAGATGGTAGTGGAGAGCCTGGGGGAAGGTGGGATGGAGGAAAGGAAGTTTCTCCGTCAAGGTCGACTGCTGCTCACTCTCACAGTACAGTACTTTCCACTTGCGAAAAAACATTTGACATACACAGTCACACACACACACACACACACACACACATTGGTGCGGGTGAGCACGTGCACGCAAACATTCACACATGCATAGGTTTAAAACTTCTTGCCTGCAGAGAAGACTACCGTATTTGATCATGGAGCTTTAGGATTTCATAATACACACGATAGTTCAACCTCTAAAAAGAGCAACCGATTCCAGGTTAAGCACGCGGCTCATGAACACAATGTTAGTTCCCATATGGGCTTTGAGCCTCGCCTACGGCCCTCTGTTCTCGACGCTGCTCCAAGGGAAGGGAAAGGCGAAGGATTATGGGACTTTGACCATGCTTAACTGTGCTTGGGAGACCCAGCGGTGCCTGTGACTGTGCCCCCAAAAGTGCTTACCCGCAATGTTCTTCATCTCTCTGTCTCTGTTCTTCACGTCCAAGGAGCAGACGGGAGAAAAGACCAACAACGGCACGCACTACAAGTTACAGCTCCTCTACAGCAATGGTAAGAAACTGCACACGACCAAACCATCAAATGCCTTTGAGGAGACTGTACTTGTTGATTGTGGATCTTATCGTGTGGTCGGGGGACCAACAAGGGTCCTTGGACTCCTCTGGTGGTCCCCAAGGGGACCCCAGCTAAATGATTGACAGTTAGAAACAAAATGGGCCATTACGGGTCTCTATCAGAGAGTCTACAAATGGAACCAAATGGACCCGAGGGTCCATTTGGTTCCATTTGAAATTAAATTAATACTGAGGATTTTACAGTGTAGATTGGGGTCCCAGAAAAAAAAATCTTAGTTGTTGATGGGGCCTGTGGCTTAATGCATATCAAACTGGGGGTCCTTGAAATAAAAATCTTTTGAGAATCACTGGTACTACAGTGTATCTGTGCCCTTTCAGATGATGTTCAATTTGATTATACAGTATCTAGAGTCTAACGTTTGTGTCATTGGCAATAGGAAAACATTCTTACTTATGTTATGTGCATGCACCCCTGTCTCCTTTTACCTCTCAGGGACAGGTGCCCTCTTTTCACTTCTCTAGGATGCTTGTAAATTATAGTGTATCATTCACTCATCATTTGATCATTGAATATGCACTACAGTATGAAAGAAGCTACTTCCGGGCACATATTATGTAGGGAAATTAGGTACATTTTGTGCCCCCCCGTGGTGTTTCAACATCACATAGGAGATACAGAGAGAGGTTTGGTTCCCATGAGCCACTGCTGCCCCTACTCTGCCATCGCTGTGGCACCCATGGGAGAGAAGATAAAAGACGTGTTCCACAGCAACCCCCTCAAACCCCCTCAACATGCATCCAGGCACTCACACATGCACGAAAGAATGAACGCGCGCACACACACACACACACACACACACACACACACACACACACACACACACACACACACACACACACACACACACACACACACACACACACACACACACACACACACACACGCACACTCACACAAACACACAAATGTAGGTGTGAAGTGTGAACAGCACAGCATTTCTTCTGTACCCCCTCATCTCACCCCCTTTCCCTCAAGCCATATCAAAGGCATCTTGATCGAGACTTTGATGAGAGGAACACATTTATAAAAGCACTGCTTTCTACACCATAAAAAAGTACTAATAAAGCATCTTGCACTTTAGGAAGCAATTCATTATGCCTCTCTGCATGTGTGAATTTCAGCCCAGGATGAGGAAATTGTTAAACACAGCAGAAATAAAGCCTCTGAGTTTGACTCATCTCAAAGTACAGGTGTCACTACCGAGAATGTCCCTTCAGATTATGTGATAAGCTAGTGATATTGCCGGGGTGTAACTGTTGTCTCCTGGCAGTCAGGGTCTGTGGAGTTAAGCACAGGAAGACAGCCACAGTGAAAGGACAGTTTGACAGTTTTATGAGAATTACTGTAGATTCTACATTTTGGCTTTGTGCCAGAGCATGACTAATAATAATCATTCAGACATCAAATGACTTTAAATTCCCCCAGAAACCCTCAAAGACAAAATTTGAACTGCATACCAGTTTTATCCCCCAGTGTTTGGGTGGACAGGGTCCAGTGCTTTTGTGAGAAATCATCTTGCTTCCTTTCCCATCTGAGTTATACTTTTTTTGGACTTTGCTGTGATGTTATTATTATTATTTTATATATTTTATGTATATTCTTTTTAACTTGTTTCAGTTTAGAGTTTATTTTATATGTAGCCTATATGAAATAAACTAAAAATAAATAGATATATGCATATATATATATATTCTTTTTAACTTGTTTCAGTTTAGAGTTTATTTTATATGTAGCCTATATGAAAGAAACAAATGATAAATAGATAGATGCACAAGAATACATTCTTGGTCGTGTCTCACTGTAGAAGTCTTATTATAGATAGTACTTTGGTCATATCCAAAAGTAAGAAATCTTAAAAGTAATTATTTAATGTTCATTTCATTTCTGGTAAGCTTTAGAGGCAGTTATTAGTATTATGTAATGTTTTTAGGTTTTGTTGAGCTTACTAACATATTTTCCATGCATAATTGTAGTTGGACTTTTAGTTCATCATAACAACTAACCATATGATTTCTTTGTGCAGGGGTTCGCACAGAACAGGATCTTTATGCACGACTTATTGACTCTGTCACTAAACAGGTTAGTTTCTCTGTTCGTCTTCATGAGGGCATCTGAACTTCATGTACTTAACCAGAAATTGATTGATTGTACATGAAATCTAATCGCTACCATTTCTCATTTCTCCTCCTTTCTCAGCCCATAGCGTATGAGGGACAGAACAAGAATCCAGAAATGTGCAGAGTTCTGCTCACACATGAGGTCATGTGCAGGTGAGCCACCTTTACACACACACACACACACACACACACACACACACACACACACACACACACACACACACACACACACACACACACACACACACACACACACACACACACACACACACACACACACACACACACAATCAAAGTATCCATTACTCTACATCACTCTGGCTTGTCTCAATGAGTCTGACATGTGGTTTTGGGGCAACGCTCCGAGCCCTACTGTTCAAAAACCAAACTGGGTTTGGACTGTACGTCTCCCTAGCCTGTCATCGTCGTTGCTACAGTGGTAGACCCCTGCCGCTTTCTGCTGTAACACAGCATGTCCCTGGCCAGCTCCTGTTTCTTCCTGGAGCTCCACTCAGGCCTGGAGCTTTGGTGCCAGACCTCCTGACTGTCAGTATCAGACACACATTAGGGGGAACACTCCACTTCCTCTCCCCTACAAGCACCCCCAGCAGTCCATGCTTAACCGCGTGTAGGAACTTTGTCAAGATTTTGTTCATGATAAAAGCGGTGGTGCAGCTCCAATCTTACAGCCTTTTATTAGTGTGTTTGGAAGAAAGAAAAAAGTAGCTTGTGAACTGATTTAATTGTCCATAATTTGGCTTACTCATCATGTTTCCAAAAAGTTTAACCACTTAACCCTTACATATGCTATTGTAAGATAAATGGCCAAAGAAAATATATATATTATAGTTTTTTAGTGAAAATCTTTGAAAATGTAAAAATAGACATGCCCACCAGGTTCAAAGTGGTTAAAAGCGGGATGTGGGTGGACAGAGAGAGTGGACTGGAAGTGGGGCAGTGACCCAGGCTTTTGACGCCAGCAGGGAAAGGACAGGGGGCTGGGGCATGGGAAGAGGGGCTAAGACTGAGTAGGCTTTGCCATTGTGCGGCCAGCAGATGCCCGAATGTGACTCACAGCTGGCTAATAACAGAGCCGAGAAGGCAGAGGGCAAGCGTCACAGCTGGGGAGTGAGGCCGTCTGACAGGGGGGCGTAGGGGGGGCAGGGCAGGGCCAAGCTGGGACACGAGAGGGGTGAGGCGAGGTGTAGGGGTGGCAGATGGTTAGGGGTGGGGGCACTTTTGTTATGCAGGGGACTTGGGAGGGGGTGGGGGGCGGCTGGTTGGCCAGCAGGATCCTCGGACAGGACTGCTGACGAATTGTAGGATGTTGAGAGATGGTGTGTGTGTGTGTGTGTGTGTGTGTGTGTGTGTGTGTGTGTGTGTGTGTGTGTGTGTGTGTGCGTGTGTGCGTGCGTGTGTGCGTGTGTGTGTGTGTGTGTGTGTGTGTGTGTGTGTGTGTGTGTGTGTGTGTGTGTGTGTGTGTGTGTGTTTATGTGTGTGTGTGTGTGTGTGTGTGTGTGTGTGTGTGTGTGTGTGTGTGTGTGTGTGTGTGTGTGTGTGTGTGTGTGTGTGTGTGTGTGTGTGTGTGTATGAGTGTATGAGCGAGAGAGAGAGAGCGCGCGCGTACGCAGTGGGGCAGAGTGGGGGTTGAGTTTGATTCTGAAATCAATGTGACAGATTGCCTGGCTGGCTTTTCACTTGTGAATGGTCTCTCACTGTTTGTAGGGTGTGTTGTTGTACCTTTTCTCCCTCTTTCTTTTATTCTTTTGTCTATTCTTCCCCTCCCCTCTCCTGCCTCCTTTGTGTGGCTCCTGGATCTCCGCCGACGGCAGAAAAGCAGAGTCTGGGCCTGTGTGTGTGCGTGTGTGTGTGCGTGTGTGTGTGCGTGTGTGTGTGCGTGTGTGTGTGTGTGTGTGTGTGTGTGTGTGTGTGTGTGTGTGTGTGTGTGTGTGTGTGTGTGTGTGTGTGTGTGTGTGTGTGTGTGTGTGTGTGGGCCAGACAAATAATGGGTCCTTCTCCATTTTGGCTTTTTCACTGACTTGTTTTGTTTTCTTTCTCTGTTTAATTGCACGCTCAGCCGCTGTTGTGAGAAGAAAAGTTGTGGAAACCGCAACGAGACGCCCTCTGACCCGGTCATCATTGACAGGTAAACACAAAAATCGACAATGAACAATGCCTACCTACTCACCTATAAACACCTTTATAAAAACAACACACAGCATGCACACATGGGCTTCCACACACATTTCCTCTGAAATGTTATCGCGCACAATCTCACCCACAAGTGACTCCTATACATACCGTAAACATACAGGGAAATAAGGGAGAACGAGTGAAAGAAGGAGTGAGTGAGAGCAGAGAGAGAGAGAGAGAGAGAGGGGGAGAGAGAGAGAGAGATTATGGTTTAGAGTGAAGGCAGAGACCCAGAACTTCTTGTTCCTGTGATGAGATGTCTCAAATCAGCCGTTGGTTTTATTGCCAGTAAAGACAGAGGCCCTAGTGAAGAGAGTTATAGAAAAAAAATGACTGAACGTCAATGTACTTTCTATTTATGAATGTTAATGGCGTTGTGTGTGCGTGGGGGGGATAGGTGAATAGGTGTCTACAGTAGATGTTACTGTTTACAGTTTTGACCAAAGCCTGTTTGTGTGTGCGCACGCGTGCATGCTTGTGCATGCTTGTGCATGCACATGCTTGTGCTTATGTCTGTTTCACACATTAATGTAGGGTCCTTATCAGTCAGCCTTCCTACAACATAGTATCAATGCATCAGTGCTACAGGTACAGTACAAGTCTGGTTTCAGTTACACCCTTACACGGTTATCTCTGCCTCTTCTGTTACTCCATCTCTCTGTTTGCCATCTTTCAATTTCGGTCACTCATCTTGGCGACCACCAAAAAACAAAACAAATGTAGACTTTATGAGTAAAGGAGCATGTGGAGGGTCTAGCATACTGTGTGAGGGCTCACATGTGTAGTAAATGTTCCTCCTGACAGTCAGTTATCAGGCTTTTAGAGAGGGTGACCGTTGCCGTAATCGGCGTGTGTGAGGGCCTCCACGTCCCTGGGATTTTGGAGATCTCACAGTGGTCTGTCCGACATTAACCGGCGTGATGAATGTTCACACAGACCTTGTGTAAAATACTTTGTCTATGATGTCATCTGTTCAACCTTCATCACCTTTTACTTTTCCCTCACTCTTCCTCTTTTCCTCTTTCCTGCTTCACCTCTCTCCCTCCCCCCTCCACCTTGCCTTGTTCCATTTGTCTGTCCAGGAAACTCTCGTTTCAAATAGAATCTGTCCTCTTTTCAGTATTTCTGTCTCTATGATTCTCTTTCTCTCTTTTTGTCTCTCTCTCTCTCTCTCTCTCTCTCTCTCTCTCTCTCTCTCTCTCTCTCTCTCTCTCTCTCTCTCTCTCTCTCGCTCTCTCTCTCTCTCTTTCTCGTTCTGTTCGGTTCAAGCTGGCTGGCTGTTGACAGTGTGTCTCAGAGGATCTCTGCTGAAGATAGTTTTCATATAACGGAAAAATCGGGACTGTTGTCTTTTGGATTTTCCCAGAATGCCTTCGGAACAGCTGCTTTTCTCATTTAGCACATTACTTTCCCAATGTCCATCAAACCCCCCCCACCACCACCCACCCTGCTTCTACTTCTATAACCTCTCTTTGAAATTACTTCATGAGTAGCCTACTGGTGCACCGGGCTACTGAGGACAGGACAGGGGGGATCTATTTATCCTTGTGTGACTGGCTGATGCAGGCTGATGTTGTGGCTGGAAGGATTGATTTAAATGGAATCATTGACCTACTGTACTCACTAATCACACTGGGCATATCCCTTCCCAGTGGAGGCTTCTCCCTCCTGCCAGGGCCCATGGAGTCCGGCCCCTTAGGGAGCGAGCCTTTTAGCAGCCAGCTAATTTGTGATAAGCCGAGAGGAATTTTGTTGCGCTGTGGCACTGTGTCCTTTCGTGCCACCTTCTCAATGTGCATCTTACTGGTTGTTTCCATGCATGTATACACAGTATATTACCCCGAGCAAAAATGATTAATGGATTGAACATCTTTGTATTTCTGTATATTTTCATGCATGTTTCATGCATGTGTATGTGGGGGTTCCACCTATGTTTATTTATGTATATGTATGGCTATATATGTGAGATTGTCTATGGGTCTCTGTGACCCCTGAACTGACCTTTTCCCCCAGTCACCACTTGGATCCTAAATTATTCATGTGTGTGTGTGTGTGTGTGTGTGTGTGTGTGTGTGTGTGTGTGTGTGTGTGTGTATGTGTATGTGTGTGTGTGTGTGTGTGTGTGTGTGTGTGTGTGTGTGTGTGTGTGTGTGTGTGTGTGCGTGGGTGCGTGCGTGTGTGTGTGTGTGTCTGGAGGAGACAGTCTGCTTCTGTGGCTGCAGTAATCAGCCTCCTGCTCCCAGCCCCAACACCTGTTCTCCAATTAACATGCAGTGCGCTGGGGCCCACCCGCTCCTACTGCCCAGACATCACTTTCTATTCCTTTTCTTCCTCCCTCTCTCCATTTTCTCTCCCATTCTCAACCCTAAGCTGTCTTTTTAGTTCACCTACAGTATGTGGCTGTCCTCTCATACTCCTCTTAGTGCATGTTTAAGCGTGATTTATACTTTGTTGTTCTACGTGTCGTACAACAAAAGACACAAGATCACAACGTGTCGACCCTTCGTGAGATTGTGAATCTGCTATTTCCGGTGCATTACTTTTCTTACCCCCTATTTCCTTATTCCTCCTCTCCCTTCTCCTTCATGTTGCCAACCTCTCCTCCAATGTCCTCCCTCCCCTCTCCCCCCTCCCTCTCTCTTAGCCTGTCTAATTTTGCAATAATTAGGCAGTGTCATTAGGACACCTACCCAAGCACATGGGAGTTTGCAATTCCCCAAACGGCCCAAACCCCCTCTTTTCTAATCTCCTTTCCATATTGTTTCGGTTTTCACCCCCCCCCCCCCCCCCACCCCGCCCCTCCTTCTCCTTCTGCTACGCTCCCCCCTTCTCCCTAATCCTGATTTGAGTGAAAGGGGAGAGAGGAGATCACAGCTGATCCGTTGGGAAGGGGTGGAGGGGTTGAAGGGAGGCAAGGGCGGTCGTTGACAGAGAGATGACTTTTTAAGTTGCCCATGTGTTGCTGTGGGTTGGGTTCACCCTGCCTAACATCCCATTGGTTCCTGGGTCGTCGTCTTGTTTTGCAGTTGCTCTTTTTATTTTTTACTCATGGTCCTGGTAGGACTTCCTTCTTTGGAGGACATCACTTATCTTTGATGGATGGACTGGCTAGCTCACTGATTGGTTGGTTGATTGAGCGATAGATTGATTCATTGATTGATTGATTTACTCTGTTGTGCTCATAAATCCTCACTAACTATCGTCACAAGTGTTTCCTGCTCCTGGAAGAGTGTTACCATACAGTATTGTAGTTTTGTTATTATAGATATACAGTACAATCCTTGGTGTTAATTTAACTCCAAAGAGTATGCAAATGGCAGAAAATGGACACTTACAATATAGGACTTTACCTGTACTATTAATAACATAAATACGACTGCTTGCAAATCGGGTAACTTTTTTTTTAATGATGCTGATATTTTGGTATTTCTGATACTCTGTCTTAGTTCTGGAAAGACAACCTCTAGTCTTTTGAGTTTTCCTCAATATCCACACAGATAGGTCTATTAATGGTGGTATTACTGCCATGCTGACCTCTGACCTATAAGAAACTATATGAGTCCTGGCCTAAGCTGGCCTCTGTATTTACAAGTGACTTTACAATGGAGACGGGCAGATGTCAGTATTAGTATTAGTTTTTGTAGGAATGGCAGATGTGGTGCGTTGGAGCCAGTTCTCAGTGTAGCAGCATGCTTTTATATTTGGCTAGAAAGCTGAGATCAATAGTTGGTCATAAGGAGAGGTGGGAGGGATCCATCGTAAGGCAGGAACCTTACAGGGAGGGAAGGGGGGGTACAGATCAATGGCAAGCACTATCTCACTAATTGATCGTGTTTCTAAGAGGGGTCTTTCTTAACAAGCCGGTGCTCAGAGAAAAGAGGAATAATCAATGAGAATTTTCCAATGTCATCAATATGGCTACCCCCCCACATTTTAAATGATCGAGAGACTTACAAACATATATAAAGCTCTCCTTTGTGATGGTTCAGATATACATAGACCGATATACGTATATACAGTATATAGGACTGGACTACACACACACACACACACACACACACACACACACACACACACACACACACAGACACGCACACATACGCGTGCGTGCGTGTGTGTGTGTGTGTGTGCGTGTGTGTGTGTGTGTGTGTCTTGAATACACCAATGATTTTACCAGTGTTTATACTGTATGACCTACAAGGCAAATTTTAGTGGTGAGGTTGATGTAAACCCTACTGTTTGAACAATGATTAGTGCTCTCAGGCGATGGCCTGACTTCAAATACTCGGTTCTAAGAGGAATCCATTGCTCTTAATCTTGGGTTGTGGGCAATATTGATCTGTAGTCTTGCTTCTAGTTATGCACAAGTATCATAGGTTTGTTTTTATCCTGTCATCGTAGCGATAGAGAGCTATTTTTGAATCTCAATCAATCTCTAGTAAGATAGTTTTAATTTACTAAGAAATCTATCTGCTCATTCACTAAAGCCCTCATTTCAATAGTGATTATGGTTATGTTAATTCTATATTCATAATGCCAAGGATGTTGTTCCCATAAAATTAATCGTACAGTGTAACAATACAGTACACCGTATTATTACGCTGTATTGTATGTATGCACACACACCCACCCACAAACGCACACACCCACCCACGCACGCACACACACACACACACACACACACACGCACGCACGCACACGCACGAGCACACGCACACACGCACACGCACACGCACACACACACACTCACTTCACAGTGAGTGACATCACATCACACATCACTGTCTTCCAATTGGCACAGTAAAACTGCAGCAATCTTTATGGGTCTTTACGGATTTACACTGTCTGGACCATTTGACCATAAACCATTCAGGTATCATTTGTTAAATTTGTATCTGAATGCCGGGTTTCAGCCACTATCATGTATCATGCCTGTATGTCACAGTTTGTTATCTACAGCACTGGTTCTCAACATTGAGTCCAGGGACCCCCAGGGGTCCTTAAGCGGATTCCAGGGGGTCCCCAGCTAAATGATTGATATTTAGAAACCAAATGGAGAGTTAAATTAACACAGAGGATTTTACAGTGTACATTTGGGTCTACAGAGATAAAATTCATATCAAATTGGAGTCCGTGGCCTAATTCATATCAAACTGGGGGTCCTTGAAATTAAAAAGGATGAGAATCGCTCATCTAAAGTGTGTCAGTCTCAACCTTTGTCAGCCCTTGAATTTATAGAAAGTTCACAAAGCAGTGTACGTGTTTGCATTGTGCATTTGTATTCCTCTAACATCTGGGCCCTGCCTGTGTTGAGCACTGCGCTGTTGTACTTGTTGAGCTTTAAGTTATGTTGACTTATCCCCCGATCCTTGTGGCGAGCCAGATAACTCCTCCTTGTAATTCTAATGGTGGGGAACCACCACTCTCCTGTGTCTCCAACATCCCCCCCCCCCCACAGGAAAACTTGCAACGGCTTTGGGAAAACAACATTAAACTATCGTCCAAAGAATAGGGACGGCAACATTTTTTTGGACTGTGCGAGGGG
>NC_137608.1:30499231-30544231 GCF_963280865.1 Gymnoscopelus braueri
TTTAATCCCCCAGATCAGAGCTGTAGTTATTGAGAGAGCAAGACTTAAAAGGAGAGATTATGGCAAAAAATACTTGGGCAATATGTGCAAACAGAAAGTGAATACAAAAGAGAGAGCACACTGACTGCACACACAAGTATTTTCAAATGTAGCAATCCTCTAAAAATTAAAGAGAACCAGCATGTCCAGAATGGACTAAAAGTTCAAAAAGTGTTTTTTGCAAGAAAAGTCAGATTAGTAAAACTCAAAAGATCAGAAAGACAACCCTAACCAGGGTTTCAGATTCAGGATTTCGCAGTGTACGTGAAGTTTGTCGGTGAGAGTTGAATGAGGCCGATGCAGTAAGATGACCCTTAGGGGTTCATTTTTACACTCAGGATTTTGCAGTGTATGTGAAGTTTGTTGGTGAAAGGTGAGTGAAGCCGATGCAGTAGATATCCCAGTATGTTTTAGGAGGGGGCACACTGGGAGGCTGGTGTGAAAGGTCCTGCGGTGGTATGCGACTGAGGGGGTATCAGTTCGTGGAGGGTTTTCTGTGCCCCATTAGCAGTGTCAAAGGTCAGGTGCCCCGGGTGTTAACCTTGGTGACCAGTCTAGCTTCCAGTCTGCCAGGGGACCCTGGTCCAGGGGTATTTATTACTACTCTCCCCCTGCCCCACCGTCCCCCCTCTCTTCCTCTGCCCTTCACCACTCTCCCAGTGGAGGAAAACAAAACACCTCTCTCCCTCCCCCGTCCCTTCCTCGGCCCCGGTACATGTACTAATTGGTTGCATATCCATACACTGATGCATGACGACCCATCTGTAGATTTTTGCTTTGGCGTGAAACATTCTTAGGTCAACACTGGGCTTATCCAAATCTCAGTCTATAGCCAAGAGCCAAGAGGTTTACCCAAAACATTAAACATAAAAAACCCCATTGGAATACTGTTTATGCACAGGACTCCCATGCACAGAGATGTGTTCATGAAGCATTATGTGTGTACTGTGTACCATATTAATTTACATTTCATGCTTTTGCGTCTGCTGCAATTTTGTGTATGTTTCTGTGTGTATATGTGTATAAACATAAGGTCACAATGTGCGGGTTTACGTTTTTGTGTGAATATGTGTGTGCCACATGTACATGTACATGCATGGCATGTGCATGCGTGTGTGCATGTATTAGTGTCTGTGCATGAGTTAGTGTTCTCAGTGTGTGAGTGTGGCAGAGGAAGGCCCTCAGCATGTCAGTATGTTTTAATGTCTCACATCTGGTTTCCTAATTTTCCTCCCTTAACCCTCTCCCCCACCATGTCAGGAGGACACTGTTTTGTTTTTTCAGGGTGGGGGTGTGGGGGGGTAGGGGCGTGATGGAGGGGATGGCTGATGAGTGATGGCCCTGAATACAGGACGTCAACATTCTCTCTCTCTCTCTCTCTCTCTCTCTCTCTCTCTCTCTCTCTCTCTCTCTCTCTCTCTCTCTCCATTGCATCCAACGTCCCCCATGTCTGTCAGCTGAAGATCAGTGACTGGTCTATGACGGGGGACCGCCAGATCTATTCTGTCACTCCATTACTCTTTTCTTGCTCCCCTCTACCTCTCTGCCTGTGTCTTTGATAGAGAACAGAACTCCACTTTTTATGCCAAACTTAAAGAATTCTGTCCATCTATCCTCCATTGTTTTCCTCCAACATTTTACTCCAAATTCCAAAGTTTATATTAGGACATAAATGTGTCATCTACGCAGTCGCCCAAAACTGGAGGACAAGCGCCAGAAATGGAGAGCAATCGAAGAAATACTGTAGTCGCACTGCTGATTACCTTCTAATCTGTGATACTTTTTTGGCAGCCTTATATCATGGCTTCGAGATCCATCCCTGCCAATAACCCCCCATTTAGTCTGAGCACAGAGGGCGATGTGTTTTATGCCTATGTGAAAAGGCAGTTTATGTCAACAGTGATTAGTGTTGATGAATGCCTATGAACATTTTGTTAGAGCTCCTTTACTGCTTAGGTGCTCGCTATGTGATTAAGGCCATATGTAAAGCATAGTGTGTAGCACTTATCTGTAACAGATGCTTCAAAGCGCTGAACGGTGTGAAACCAAGGCTCAATACTGAGAAGTGCAACAATTACACAACCGCATCAATGTTGTTGGTGTCTTTTTTAAATTATTTATTTTACTGGTTTTAGTTAAGCAAGTTGTCACCATTGGGATTCCCTCATGCTGCGTGGCCTGCATTTAGCCTTGAGAACTGAAGCAGATGTAGACAAAGGGATGTGGAGGCCCTGACAGAGATGCAGAACAGAAGAGAGCAAAGAAAAAACAGACTCCCTGTGGTGCCGCTGTGGAAATCGATCCTAAGGTTTAAGACTCGGGCTTACCTTTTGTTTGTGTTTCCTTGTAAGTGTCTCTGTGGAGGGTAGAAGTTGTCCGTTGCGCTGATTGTAGCTTGATTTATAATGCTGACAATGACGTGATGCTTCAGATAACAAAAACAGATTTCAAAATTCCAAGCATCATTGGTCATTTAAAGTTTATGATTGAATCTGTTCATGCTTACGTCAACTATTTACTTGACTTATTCTGAATGCTATAAGCTCAGTGGTTAAGAAATTATTTGTTTGAAAAACTAATTATCAGTTGAAAAGTATAACATTCTGAATACCTATAGTTAAATAAAAGTGCTTCCAATTAGCTTTATTTGCACTATTGGCCAGTTTTCAAATTAAACAGATTCATAGCTCTGTGTGTGGTTTATTATGGCAAACAATGGCAAGTGTATGTACGAGGCACAGATACAAATATAGGAACATGATGTGGTTTAAGGAGTTCTTTGAAAGCAAGCACTCGTCTGCAGTTTCCAGATGACATGTAGCTCACCTCCAGTTCTTTATATGTTCTCCTCTTCTTGTCCCTGTGCATGAGGAGGTGTGTGGGTGTATTACATTACCAAAACAAAAACAAACAACAGAGATATTAAACTTTTGCAACCACAATAGAGGAGAAGGGGGGGGGGAAACAGAGGGTCCTCGACTTCTTATTAATTATGCAAGATTAGTCTAATTATAATTCAGCAAATGAATGTGTGGCAGAAGGTGCGAGGCGACGGGGCTGGGAGATTTGCATGTTAAGTGGGCAGGGGGAAGCGGCTAATGAATGCTAATATATGCGTCAACGTCTCGCTTTAATTTCAGCATTTGCAGCTGTGTGCGTCCGAACTGAGGGGGGTGAAAAGTTGACTGAATGGGTTTTGGGGAGGGGGCAAAGGTTTGTGGGGGGCTGCTAGATATTTAGAGTGTGCATATGTGTGTGTGTGTGTGTGTGTGTGTGTGTGTGTGTGTGTGTGTGTGTGTGTGTGTGTGTGTGTGTGTGTGTGTGTGTGTGTGTGTGTGTGTGTGTGCGTGTGTGCGTGGGTGCGTGCGTGCGTGCGCGCGCATGTGTGTGTGTGTGTCTAAGAGAGAGAGAGAGTGATCTTGTGTCATATAAGAGAAGAAGTCAACAAACAGGGGCAGGAACCAAGGGAAGGTTAATATGCCAGCCTGTGATGAATGTCCGACCACTCGAGGAGGGAATCTGAAGCATCACTATATGGTGCAGTTGATCCCTGCTATGAGTCAGTGAATGAGTGGTCACTGCAGGCTGGGGGGGCCTGAAGTGACCAAAGAGCAGGTGGCAAAGAGAGGAGTGTGACTGACACAGAGTCAGACAAAGTCATGGCCATGGTTATTAAGCCCATAGTGGGTGACTTGCTGTCACAAATTACCCCTCAAAGCTCAAACCTGAGACATAATGTTATAGTCGTTGCACAAGATAAATTTTACATTCAGTATGACCATCAAAGGACCTTTCAACAATTTCATGAATTAAACTTTACTGAATGAAACAGGGAGTCCTAAAGCACAAATTCTGACCGAACCCGGAGAACAGCAAAGTTTATCTAGCTAACGGAAGACATGTGAGGAGAAATAGAAAGCCAGACAAGAGATCAGAAATATGATGGAAGGAGGAAGTGGTTTAAGGGAAGGGGAGGCGCCGTAGTGCACCCTTAGCACACTTCCATTCTGAGCCCAGCTCAAGCAGAACTTTGAGGTTGGAGGTCCGAGCTCTCACTGATAAATTACAATCACCCTCCGCCAACAACAATATTGATTGTCCTCCTCTGAAATAGCTCAAATCAAGAAGTATTGGACATAGTTCTGGAACCCAACGTGAGTTTTGAGCCAGGTCCCGTTCACAAGCTGGAGGGAGTGATGGGAGAACGAGGTGGAGCTGACAGAGTGAAGGGGAGATTAGTATTCAATGGGAGGGTTCAGGACTGTGGGGCCAATATGAAGTCCCTCTCCAAACAACATCTCTACATTAAGATGACTTATATTTGCAGTGAGCACAATGTGGGTGGGATTGGTGTGAGCCATCTATCTAGCTTCAAACCGCTGCTCCCTCTGCAGTCTTTTCCCTCCTCGCTGTTGTTGTTTATTTAAATGGACCATTAATGGGCCTGTTTTCAAAAGAAAGGCAGGATTGCACTTCTCGTCAGTGACATCTGGTTCTGATGAGAATTTGACATTTGTACAAATATTAGCTGCCTTAATCGGATCACAACTCCGGCCAATTTTCAGGCCTATTTTTCTTTTACAATAAATAAATATATATATAAATATATATATGAGGGAGAGAGAGAGGAAATTCTATTCTCCGCAATTGTCTCCAATCTCCTTGCATCTTCTCCATTATATCCCCTCTTTCCTCATACCTCTGGTTCCCATCTCTCCCAACCAGGCTCTCCTTCTGCCCCCCCCCTCCCTCTTTCTCCCCTCTTTCTCTACCTACTCTGTGATGGAATGTGTTCCTTGTTGTTGCCTTCTCTTTCCCATCTCTGTGTTTGCCTCTCAGCATGGGGACTTTGGGATTGCGGCAGAGCTGCGTTGCCATGGCAGCGGGCTCTGTTGCCGAACCGCGTACACCTGGGATTTGGAGTCTCTCTCTCTCTCTCTCGACGTAGTCTCCCCCATCTCCCATTTATTCCATCTCTCTCAGGTCTTCTTTGGTCTATAGCAGAGGCTATCAGAGCCTCTCTCTCGTACGCGCTCCTTTCTCTGGCTCGCCTTCTCTCGGTCGCCACACTCCAACAAACTCATGCAAAAACTCATACATAATGAGATGCATATACATAAAAACAGAAATTCACTCTCCCTCCTCTCCCATGTCCATACCAGCACTCTCCCCCTGTCTCTACTGTTCTCTTTCCACCTCCTCATTTCACTTTCTCTGTAGTTGTCTCTTTTACGCTCCCCTCACCATTCCCATGTGGGGGTTCAAATACGGCATTGCGGGATATCACAGTCCCAAGGGTCCCCTGGCATACATCACTGTCTCCAGCTTGCTTTGAAACACAGCAGTGCTGTTCACTGGACTACGCTGCGAAATTATCATCACTTGATTTAAAGTGTAATAACATTGACTCTGATACTAAACTAAACAGCCGTGATTGATGTCAGAGTTGCAAAACCTATGCACGCATTGCACGTATGCGTGCCGTGGATGTGATGCATGAATGTTCATGTGAGAGCACATGCACACACATGCACACACATGCATGCAAGCACACACACACACACACACACACACACACACACACACACACACACACACACATTTTTACACGCCGTCCACATGTCTCTCTGACAGCCATAATTAATGTCTCCTCTGATTAGTACTGTATTGCCGGGCACCAAATAGTCATACAAAATGCTTTCATGTTATCTCTCAGCTGCTGATGTACAAATTTGTGTCATCCTATCTACCTCTGCAGGTTTTTCTTGAAGTTCTTCCTGAAGTGTAACCAGAATTGCCTGAAGACAGCTGGGAACCCGAGGGATATGAGAAGATTTCAGGTATGGATAGATGAGAGAGAGAGAGAAAAAAAAGAGAGAGAAAGCGAGAGAGAGAGAGAGAGAGAGAGAGAGAGAGAGAGAGAGAGAGAGAGAGAGAGAGAGAGAGAGAGAGAGAGTGAGAGAGGGAAGAAGGCGAGAAAGTAAGTGAATGTGCGAATGAATGATTGATTAAAAATCACAGTTAAATAAAAATGCCTGCCTCTCTCCTCGTATTGTGCACCTTTTTTTATTATCTATACAGGTCCAGGTTGAATAGTTTCTACATTCATACTCATTCATACATTCATAAGCTATTTACAGTGGAAAATATAGAGGCGAAAATTAAAGGTGAAAGTTAAAAATCAATAAGAAGACAGAGAAATGTAGAGAGGAAAGGGGTGAGATGTGTGCGAGGGACAAGGGGGGGGGAGACGGGCAGGAAATAGGTTGAGGTGTTTCAGGAAGTTGTCAAGAATTGAGTGATTGGCTCCAGATGGGGGAGGTCATGCTCCGTGACCCAGGAAGTGGTCACAGGGGACACTCCCGCCTCACTTCCTCTGCTGTCTTTCAGCACCAGCGGCCCCTGTCTGGCAGTCTCACTCTCTCTCTCTTCCATCTACCCCTCTCTCGCTTTTCTGTCTTCCACCATGTTTGTTTTAACTCCTACGTTGTGACACATGCTGATAAGTTATGAGCGCTCTACGGCCCTCATCTCAAGGTTAAAAGGCGATCAGAGCTGGACAGGATCGATAATTTACAGTTATTTTTCCAAAGATTCCTCTCCCATTCCACCACCTATAGCACATATGCTTTCCCTCTTTGTCTCTAGCTCACTCCTGCTCTGTCTTAAAGAAAATAAAAATAAAAGCAACTGCCATGTGTTTAGTGAAAGGTATTGTTTTGTCTCTGCTCTCTTGTGTTTCTAAAATGCCTATTGAGAAATGTTTAGGGATTAATCTTTCAAATAACTTTTTTCCCCTAATGGACCTATTCCAAAGAAGCCTTAAAAAACAGATTAAAACATGTTCTTGAATAAATACTTGACTGCATTAGCACTTAAAGTAATATTATCACACACAAAAAAACTCCACATATTTTGTATGCATGTCATCCAATGAGAGCAGATGCATGAAGAGACACTATACATAAGTTGTGGCCAGAAAATCAAATTAGGGTCCCTATATATCATCCACTACTTTAACGGCCGGTAAAAATGGGAGATTCAGTCCATATGTTTGGTGTCATTGAGGGATCAGGATTGGACAAGGACCAGTTCACTGTATGCTGCTGGATCACAAGGGCATTTTGAGCTTAAAAACAAGCAGCTCGGCCATAGTGTGACTTGATGGAAGAGGGAAAGGGAATTGGATCATAGGAGTGTAAACATATCATGAAGATCCTATGGATGTCACATGAACCTATTGAGAAATATTACTATCACCTGTGTGTGAAAATGGATTGTTGCTATGGGACTTTGCTGATGTAACCGGAGATGGCGACTTACAGCACTGACACACACGTATCCCCTATTTCACACGCACACGCATGCACACACAAGCATGTGCACGTACAAGCAGGTGCATGCACACACACAACCTCTCTCTCTCTCTCTCTTTTAAGTATATTTTTCTACCTTTCCCTTTGCTTAGGTGGTCCTGTGCAGCACTGTGAGCGTAGATGGACATGTCCTCGCTGTGTCCGACAACATGTTTGTCCACAACAACTCAAAGCATGGTCGGAGAGCCCGCAGGCTGGAGCCAGGCGAGACTGCGGAGAATTCTATGGAGTATGGTAAGGCATCAACCTACCTTTACTAGACCACTAATCATCACAGGTCAGGTTTTGGCCTACGTAGACCATTCATTTGGTGTCCATTTTACTGTTACTTCTCCCCCCCCCAAAATAATGGTCACCCTACCTTAGATAATGTCTTGAAGTTCAATTAACCAGAGTATGCTTTCCTGTCTAGCTACACCCTGTATCAAAGCCATCAGCCCCAGTGAAGGCTGGACCACCGGTGGGGCCATGGTCATTGTCATCGGTGAGAACTTCTTTGATGGGCTGCAGGTGGTGTTTGGCAGCATGCTGGTGTGGAGCGAGGTAGGGATTCTGTCCAAAACGTCCCGCTAATGACTGGTATAGATTAAAGCATATTGGGAAATGCTATATATAGAGCATATGGCTTGTCTCGTTGTTGAAATGATTTATGAGCTGTCTAATATTTATTTTTCTAGGGTGTTTCTGTTAGCCTAGATATAATGTAGATTATTTACAGAGGGGTGGGTATCATATGTTGTTTGGTCTGTAACAAACCCCCTGTCCTGTCCCTACAGTTGATCACGCCGCATGCCATACGTGTTCAGACACCCCCGCGCCATATCCCAGGGGTTGTGGAGGTCACACTATCCTACAAATCCAAACAGTTCTGCAAGGGAGCGCCTGGACGCTTTATCTACACAGGTGAGCAGAGAGATCATCATCATTGTCTTTTTACAGACTTCATAATAGCATGCAGATAATTGACTGTGGGCTCCCAGTGAGAAATGACCCGGTTTGATTTACACTTATTTATTTGATTTTAGCTCTGAATGAGCCAACCATAGACTACGGTTTCCAGCGTCTTCAGAAGGTCATTCCCCGACATCCTGGTGATCCAGATAAACTAGCCAAGGTGAGGAGCTACCTGATGAAAGACACACCACATGACAGTGTTGGAAGTGATTTAAGCAACAGAACATTGGAGGGAGTGTTACAGTAAATTACGTCACTGTGGTGTAGATGAGTTATTTACTGTAACACACTACCTCATGCTTTCTATTGCTTTTATACAGCAGGTTTTATACGTCTTTTTATGATAATGTCATGCTGTGAATTAAACACTGAGATAAAGAATCAAGGTTTGATGAAGAGCTAATTCATCTCTATACTCCTAGTTATGACGTTATAGCAACTGTTTTATAATATACTATATTCCCAAAAAGATGAGTCTAAATCTTTGTCCTGTGTAGGAGATGCTCTTGAAGAGAGCGGCTGATCTTGTGGAGGCCCTGTATGGAAACCCACATAGCAATCAGGTAAGCAATAATGCATCTGCTGCCTTATCATTATTACTTCCCAGTGCCAGCCCTATATACACATGGACCATCCAGGCACGGTCAGTTGCACAAACCTCCTTAGTTTTTCAGCTTAACATTTCACTCAAGGTTATGTTGAATATAAGCTAGCAATGTATTCTAAGGAAATCCTAAGTACATTTTAAGGGAAATCTGAACCAAATTCTCCATGCAGCAGGCTCCTATGTAGACCTCATGACATGCCAAAATAAATTATATATAATATTAATGGTGCTTTTCTGTTTAGATGTGTTTAATACGCCGTAGTGTTTCCCTCTGTTTAGCCTGGCCCCTCTCTGTGTGTGTAGAACTATTGCTAACCCACCATATCCTTCCTTTTGCAGGACATGTTGCTGAAGCGTGCAGCAGACATTGCTGAGGCCCTGTACAGTGTTCCACGTCCGCACAGTCAGCTGCAGGCACTGCCCAGCTCCCCAGCCCACGGCAGTGTCATGGGCTTGGGCTCTTACCCCTCTCAGTTGGGTGTCAGCATTGGTGAGCCCATACAGAGCAGCCAAGGTGAGGAGAATGAACTACAGGCCATAGACCTTCACTGTAATACTTTTCAGAGTCGCATCTCTCACTTTTAGCATTTAGCACTTGTCTTCTCTCAGATTTTCTAATCAGGCTTCCTTCTCCCTCTCCAGGTTATATTCGTAACACCAGCAGCTTGTCCCCAAGGGGTTACCCCTCTGCCTCTACTCCTCAGCAGTATGGGGGGAGTGGGGGGATGACTGGAGGCTATGGGACAGTGCCCATGACAAGCCTGGGAGTTCCTGGCTCTCCTGGTTTCAGCCACACCTCCCCTACAAGTTCTCCCTATGGCAGTGAGTGTCATTGTGTTTTCTCACCTGCTCTTCTTTTTTGTTGTCAACAAATTCTAGAATGTACAGTATTGTTAAAAACGACTTAAATGTCTTATTTACTGGTAATCAGGCATAATCACGTTACGTTTTTTAAGTCAGTGTCTACCTCAGACCTACACAGCAAACTCTGTAACGGTGCGTTTTAACAGCGGGCGATTCAGGATAGTATTTTCCGGAAGTGCATTATATGTCTATGAGAGCCGGCAACTACTGGCGATAGGGCGAAGTGGGCGGGGGGGCGATGAAAGATGGATTTTCTTTATCTTTTGGACGATGTCGCCCGGCGATCGCCCGAGAGTCGACCGCTGTTAAAACGAACGTTAGTGTAAAAGTGGGCCTGTAAGGGTCTGCAGGATGATTTGTCAATGTGATGGTTGATTGGTGATTTTCATACTTGATTTTAATTAAGTAAAACCTGTCTTTTTTTCTGTTCCACAGTAATGCCATCTAGCCCCACCATACCAGGAGGCTCCAGCTCTTCCTCGTCTCTCTTGCCTTTTTCTTCTTTCCCATCTGCTCCCAAACAGAAGAGCGCGTTTGCTCCTGTCCTAAGGCCCCAGGGCTCCCCCTCCCCTGCTTGTCCAGCTTCAGGGGGGAACAGCTTCAGAGGTAGCCATCCAACTCACTATCTGACCCCCCTCTCTGAACTTACAAATGCAGTCTAACCCACTAAACCAGACCCTCTCTACAATCTTGACTGAACATGACATGAAGCATATGGCTGGCCTGTTCACGGGTATACAATAATGCAACATACAGGCTGAGTGACCAGAATCATAGATGTTCTATATATTCTCTCTCTCTCCAGCAATGACGGGCCTGGTTGTTCACCCGATGTAGCACCCATCCATCCCCATCCACCCCAAGCCACTGCTCCACTTAACCCCTATCTTGGTACTAAGAGGGCAGGGAGAATGGAACATTGAACTAGCAGCCACACATAACTATCCTCCCTGAGCCCCTGCCACTTGTTAGTCCATGTTTCATCCAGCTGGATGAATACGATGGGGTATGAAATATCCAAAGACCAGCCACCCACTTCCCGAGGCAGAGGAGATTATTCCCACCATTCACAACAGCTGCAATGACAGCAAAACGCTCCTTAGCCAACAGTAGTCGACTGGACTGTAATGATGGGCGCTTCATGATGAGGTGTCTTTGCATTTTGAAAGGAGGCGGAGGTAAACAGGTCACAGTCTCCCCACAAGCTTCAAAAGCTTCCAACTTACTTACCTCTGGCCTACTATCATGTGTGCAGTATTTGATTCTTTCCACACCTGCCAAAAATCTTGGCTAGATGATTTGTTGTGAGAGCACTGAACTTTGTACGATGATTGGACAACTCTGATGTTATACTGAAGCTCTAAAAAGCAGGGTGCTATTTGTTTGTGTATGGACACCATTAAAGGCATGTGTGTACATTGTCTGTGAGTTAGCAAGAGGTTTTTTGTAGTAGACTTTTTGAAGACAATTTACATTCCAGAATTATAGACCCTTTATTTTTTGTTCTGATCTTTAAGGTTTTATGAGGGAAATCTCTTTGTCCCCAGGGTTATTACTAAAGGAATTCATATATTGATTTTATTTAAGAACAAGCAATTTAACTTATTATAGTTAGCTTAGGGAATAATATAAACGTGCTTTATAAATGTGGTCCTTTTGCATTTGTCATTAAAATAAGGTCATTGCCACATTGCCATTATAATTGCAAATGAATGGAAATTGATGGATTCTTTTTAGAGGGAGTGAAGTAAACCATAGCACACTTATTTGGAGTAAACGTCAACAATAAAACTGGGCGATTTGCTGGTTGCATAACAAAATATTGTTATGCCTGCAATTAAAGAAAGTGAATGTCCTTGCTATGAAATGAAACATTAGCTAGCCTTATCCTTCTTAATTTCATTTTTATGCATGCTTTTTCAAAACAAATGCCCTGTTATTTCATTCCACACAGCAAACTGGAAAGTGTAAAATAATGTGATAAAGGTAATTATTTTATCACTTCATATCAGTTTCCCAACCCTGTGGAACCCTTTTTAAACCCTGTTTCTGGACACTATGCAGTACAGTAAATAAACTAGAAAACACCAAGTAATCAAAAGAAAAGAAAGGGAGAACACTGGGTGTCTATTAACTCATCTAATAGAGTTCTCACTGATATTAGCCAACACAATACAAACATCATACTCAGGATGAGAAAACAAAGAACATGAAGAGTAGCTGACATCATTTAAAATGTTGATTTTTGTGTTTTGTTTATTTTATTTATTTAAAAAGTATTATTAGCAATTGTAATATTATGTTTTTTGAAGCCATCTTGTTTTTTATGGTACAAAGGTTGTTGCAAATGTGATTTGTATATCTCAAGGTGTAATTATATTTTGTGCTCCAAATAAAACAAATGAAAAAAAGGAAAAAAGGAAAAGAAATCACTGGCATGTTTCAGTTGCTAAGTTACATACGATGACAGAAATGTATATCTGTGGTCCGTTTTGTACAAGCACAGCGTTAAACACAGTAAAAAGAACCATCCCTGCATATCATCATATCGTCTTACTCTGGACATTGTGATTTTGCTCCATGGCTCATACTGTATCTCAACACTGTGCTACATCTATTTTTGACTGTGCTCATCACCTGTGTGCTAATGCAGTGTGCTACACTGTTTTGTATACATAGCTGATGAGCCGCAGCATCTTAATTGTGATGCAAGCGTTAAAGACTGAGCAGAGCATGTCAAGATAAACAACCCCCCCACATCCCTCTCCTCTCCAGTAAGCCTCCTTTCCTCTGAGGACCAAGCCTCTAGGGGCCCCAGTGAGAACCGCAAGTCTCTTTTGAATGTGCCCTCCTTCCCTGTTTCTCTCTCGCGTTCTCTTTCAGTCTCCTTCTCTTGAAACACATATAACATAGCCGTGCACAATACCATTCTTTTCCTTCTTTCAGTCTTTATTTGGAATCCCTTCATCGTTCCTTCTTTTTCTTTTTGTTGCTCTCACTCCCCTTTAATGGCCCTTCTCTGCTAATGTAATTAGCACTGGTAAAGAAGGGCAGTTAATTACCCACTCTTTTTTGATCGTGTAATTAATGTTATGCCAAGAAACAGCAACTGTTTCATTAACGTGGAGCTCAAAGCAGTTTGTGTGTGTATGGGGGGGGGGGGGGGGGGGGGGCAGCGCCCATGTGGATGCATGTCTGCATGTACGTCACTCTTGTGGCTATGGTGCTCCAGTGCATTTCTGAATAAATAAGGTATGGGAAACTCTGCAGTGTTGACTGCAATGGGCCGGAGCTTATAATTTGCCGTATGACCACGTTGCTATTGATTGAATACTTTATTAACAGTTTGCAAAAAGTACAGCGGCACGATTATACAATGATGCTAAGAGGATAACACAAAAAGCCCAGAGGGCTTGTTTCCATTGTGGTCCTATGTATTCAATTCACCATGACATTTAAAGACATACAATAACATACAAGAAATCATCAACACTAGGAGCAATACGTACAAGCCATGTATATGTACAAGCCAAAAATAACAGATTTTCAACACAGAAACCTGTGAAGCACTGATGTGGCCGTACAGCGATGTATAAATTAGGCCAGCGACACTCTCAATGAGCTTGCCCCACCAGCAAGTCACCGCTTCTCTTTGTGTTGCCTTTGTTATCGCCAAGTGGCTCTTGTCAAAGAAGTCAAAGTGGCTGCATCTCCTTCGTTTCTCTCCGTCTCTCTCTCTCTCTTGCTCTCTCTGTCTCCCTCTCTCTCTATGTCTTGATATGCTGCTAATTTGACAAGTTAAAGTCAGCTTTGTTGTCAGCACCTCAGCATTCATCTTCCTGAGTGCTCCTTCTGCCCAGTGGTGCAGGAGCCATATGCTCCGCTTCCACATGACTGTTTTGTTGCTGTTGTGTTTGTTCGCTGCAGGATCAAAGGCAACATATTTACTGTCTGATTTTCTTATCGCACTTTGGATACGGAGGAGATAGAATCTCCTACAAGGACAAGTGCTAAATGCAAGTATCTCCAAGATACCATAGCAGACACAACCTGCCCCAAAGAGCCATTTCACACCATTCAACACACACAACTTCAAATGTGCATCAACATTAGATTGGTTTACAACATCATGCCATATCTTTCAGCATCAACAATGCAACATTAATTATGTCCTCCTGTACTTAAGTCACACTGTAGTATAGTGGTACTGTGGAATATACACAGAGCAAGTGTAGGGAGGACAAAAATCTCCTCTTCCTCTCTCAAGGGATGTGTTTGTGTTTATATACTCAATTAGCCCTGTGGCCACAGCATGGCCATGCATTAGGCTGACATTAGCCCCGGGTGTGTATAATGTGTGTGTGTGTGTGTGTGTGTGTGTGTGTGTGTGTGTGTGTGTGTGTGTGTGTGTGTGTGTGTGTGTGTGTGTGTGTGTGTGTGTGTGTGTGTGTGTGTGTGTGTGTGTGTGTGTGTGTGTGTGTGTGTGTGTGTGTGTGTGTGTGTGATATGCTGCACCCCTTTCTCATTTGAAGCCTAATTTTAGGGGGGAGTTTGGCTTATTAGGTCGTCTGAGGCAGAGCTTGACAAGGGAAGCCTACTGTGTTGTCAAATAGATTGGTAGATTGGCCCCAACCCAACCCAACCACTGTCTACTGCCTTTGGCCAGTCAGTAAACCCTGTATTGTTGCCCATTAGACCACCGGACCCCTGCTCCTTTTTCCAAAATGAAGCCCCCCCCCACCATCCCTGTCCCCCCACCCCTTATGCCATTCCCTTGGGTGTCAGTAGAGTGGGGTGGCAGATGGGACAGACAGAGAGCTGCCCCATGAGACCATGCCCCCCCCATACACACGCACACACGCACGCACGCACACACTCACACACACACACACACACACACACACACACACACACACACACACACACACACACACACACACACACACACACACACACAAACACTCATGTATATATGTGCACGCACACACACACACACACACACACACACACACACACACACACACACACACACACACACACACACACACACAGCAGTGGCAGCACGTATAGTGCCCCCCTACCCTGCCCCCAGACACAAACCTCATCTGTCAGTCCGCTGCTTTTGTCCACACAGACAGAAGTGTGTTTCCAAGAACAAAATAGTGACGTCCGTGTCCTTGCCTCTCAATCTGCACTGCAGTGTGTGAGAGATAGAGATTAATTTCCGAATATCATGGGGTAAAGATCAAGCCAAGATCAAGTCAAGCACTCAGGAACAATGAACATAGGCCTACATTTTAAACGTCAGTTCAGTTTGTCATTCCATGCTGAAGACACTTGCACACAGTGCTCCCATGGTGTTCGAGGAGAAAAAACATTCTTCTCAGCGGATTTTACATCAACAGCCTAGTTCCCGGAAATATTTTATTTTGTTTGTTTTCTCAGTAATAAATTGCTAACACCCAAGTCCAACTCCACTGATACATTACGTTACGTTTGGTTTTTCTAGATTTTCACAGCTATTTTGGCTATTTGTCTGCAGCCTGCTGGACAAGTTTGGACCAGTGTTGCCATGTTCACTTATTATAAGAGACTTTATGGGCTTGTTTTTCGGTAAAGTTGTTAATAAATATTTCTACTTGTTGCGGGTTGCGTTTTTTTGGTCTTGTAGTTGCTTATTTGGGCTTGCTTCCTTATACTGTTTAAACCAGTGGTTCTCAAACAATTTCATGTCAAGGACCCGGGCCCCCAAATTCATTCAACACAAGTTTTGAGTTTCAAAAATATTCCACATTTGTCGCCTTTTCCCCATTTCTATTTTTAAATAGCCGATGTACAGTATATGGGTTTAAACTGCTCATGTGGCCTATTATAGTCGCTTCTTTTTGGCTTGTTTTCCTACACCTGGTTGCTTATTTCTCTCACAAAACCTGGCAACGCTAATTTTGGACCTGGCATTCCCTCGCACGTAGCCTACTAGTCTACAGTCTTCTTCTACTAGGCGGCTACTCTACAGTCTACATTGACCAGAGTTTTATGCGATGAACTTTTCATCTCTTCTTGCTACAATATTGACAATTAGCCAGATTAAAGGAGTGGCCACCATCTAATTTAGGTGAAACGCGAGTATTGGCTGTTTTTTGCGTGCTACGGTCGAAGGTGAGAAGGCCGCGCACCGGTGATTAATTACAGTCACGCTCGGTGACGGTGAGATCTCTCAACGTGGTGTCTGCAACCGACATGGAGGGAAATCCAGCCTGGCTAATTGACCCGGCTTCTGTAAGGCCATCCATCAACCGTGGCCCAAGTGCCCCCGTAAGAAACACATTATTCAAGGGGTAAGTTAGTTAACCAACTACCGCTCCCAACCATCCATTGATGGGAGACCATTAGCTTTTCTCGCGTCTGTCTCTTCAATAAATAGGCGGAGGCCTATATACGCAAGGCCTAGGCCTTATACTCCATAAAGCCACGGGCCTGGGCTTGCCTTCTGCTGTGCGTTGGCCTTTAGACATGCGGATAATAATACAAACTCTCTTGATGTAGTTGTATTTAATTAATTTCCAGTGGTGTAGGCCTCATAGACTAACCTACAAAGGAATTCCCTTGTGTTTCAATGGCATTCCTCCTTAAATATGTATCCCAGTGCATCTTGTGTTATATTAGATAGATAGATAGATACCTTCCTTTATTATCCCATGGGGGGAAATCAGTATATAATTCAAGTCTACGTTCTGTCTAAACATCTGATGATAACTTGCATCTTCATTGAAATGAATAATAAATGGCAAGGGCTGTTTTTCTTTGAGGTCCTAATTAGATAATGGATAATTACTTATAATTAGATAATAGATTTTTTTTTTTTACCACAAAACATCTCTTATCCTGCCATTGTGACAGTCTGGTCTTAGCCAGTTTAGTTAGGCCTATCTTGCATATTGCCCTATATGTGGATTTTGGTTCAAATGATGTTAGACAGACCGGTGCTAATGGTGTTGGACCTGTGCTCTCTCATGGTCCTAAAATGGGTTGGAGTGAAGACTTGCATATTAGAGATGGGCTGCCAGGTGTAGGCATAAAACAGTCAGACATAGCTGTAAGGGCCATGAGGTTCTCTCCTCTTCACACCTGGACAGGGCCAACATGTGGTTTCACTTTGCATCCCAGGAAATGTCCCTCCAACCAGCAAGGGAGAGCAGAGAGGGGAAAGACATAGATTAGAGTCTCCGAACAGAAGGGAGAGACTGTGGGAGCAGGACAAATGATTTCCCATCCTCAGAGGGTGACTCTGTCATTCCTGAAACTCTCCCCAAATATCTGCCCCTCTCCTTCCCATCAGGCACAGGGTTTGAGAGTAATTGTAGATGGGTCAAAATCTAGTTGTCACTGTTGACCTTATGCCAGTGATGAAGTGTATTCAGTGGGGGTGGGTGAGAGGAGAAGGGGAGGTGAAAGGGAGTGAGAAGATGGCCAGTTATTATTATAGTAGCTGACAGATGTGGATCGTATTGAACTCGTCTTGTTTATTTAAGCTAGAATTTGGATTTTTTAATGTTGTTGTTGCATGACATTTGCCTCATCTTATTGCAAGTACTTGTGCAAGACACAAGTGTTGGTTTATTGGAGTTGAACTTAACTTTATCTTCATGCACCAAACCGCACTTCAGCAGGGAGTGTTACTGTATAAGGAAGCTCTAGTGTGCCACCTACCTGTAAAATTGCAGAACTTCACACTTGGTAAATGGCATGTGTATTTATTAGAATGATCTAAATTCTGGTATTTGTATATTTATAGTCTATTTACAAATGTATATTTAGGCCTGGCCTACTACAAAACATCAATATTTAAAACAGTGATTTTACATTTGTAATTGCTGCGAAGGAGTTGTCTGTCTGTCTGTCTGTCTGTCTGTCTGTTTGTGGCTCTCTCAATGTGTTAAATTCTGTCTTTTTAGCACCAAAGCCATTGCATCCCTGTGGCAACACTGTGACAAGTTGACAACAGTCTCAAACAACCATTTAATCTATCTTCCTGTCCTCTGCATACCAACATGCAAAAATGTGCAAGAGGATCTATAATCAAATAAATCCATTCATTAACATAGCTGCTGGTATTTCTGCTTTAGCATTAATTACATAGTCATTACCATATCAATTAGAGAAATCAGAGATCATGTAATTAAGGTTTAACCAAGAGCACCTGCTGCCTCTGTACTGTGCACTATATTGTGTGTGTGTCTGCGCGCGTGTGCGTGTGTGTGTGTGTGTGTGTGTGTGTGTGTGTGTGTGTGTGTGTGTGTGTGTGTGTGTGTGCGCACACACACACGTGCGTGTAGTCCTAATCTAATCTCCGGCCTTTGACAGGACTCTTCCTCATCAATCTATAGCTGTCGGAATTCAGTTTTCTTTTTGTTTTTGTTTATGGGGGATGTTGGTGGGTGGCGTAGTGGGAGATGCTGTCGTCATGGCAATCCAATTGATTGGCAGGGATGCCTGATTAGAAAAGGAATAAAGGGGGACAGGTGGAGGGAGGCGGGTAGCCATCCAAATGAACAGATTGGGACAAAGTGAGGACTCTGGGTGTCGGTGGGGAGGGGGGGGGTCACTGTATGTTTGAGCTTCAGTTACACTAGGTGAAAAACAACCAGTAATTACTTGTAAGTGATGTTTCTTACTTTGTCGGTAAAACCGACAAAAAAACTGGTATTTCTGAAATTCAATTCAGTGATAGATTTGTGCTAATTCTTCTTGTATTTGACATAGTCACCATGACGGGACATAGTGGGGTAGCACAGCGCTGACTATTTTCTGATGGTCTTGGTGGGTACTGGGTTAGCTGTGTACTGGGTTGGGTGTGTGTGTGTGTGTGTGTGTTCCCATATCTGTTTCCTGTTCCACATACTTCTTAAATTTCCATAATTTCTTTCATTTACGCTCAGCTATTCTTGCCTACCATTTCAGTTGTGTCATCCCCCTTCCATCAGTGCTGTTTCCACCCTCATCTACAACCACACAGCAGGGCTGGTGGCAGTACTCAGTAGTTGTTTTTTTTTTGGGGGGGGGGGGGGGGGTATATACTTCCTGATTCTGAATAGTTTGAATTGAAGATGAAATCTTGCCCCATCCCCCTGTGTGCTGATCAGACAACCTTCTGGGCTTTGACATCCTCTTCTATCCTCCTCTGAGGTTTGAGGTAATAAACTAGAAAAGGGAACTCCTCTGAGCGCAGGCTGGGTGGCCTAACCAGGGCTGTGTCATTCCCGCCCACAAATTCTTCAAACCAATTGTAAGCAAACAGAATGGAATATCAATTGTCATTGTCACATGACCAGAGATGGGTGAAATGTTCAAACACATTGAAAAAGTATTTTGATACAAATTACAAATACTGGGTCAAAAATACTGGTCTGAGAAATGCATTTGATATATAAATAAGTGTTTTGTATTTTTAAAATACATTAAAATATATTTAAAAAAACGGATTAGTCAATTCATAGAATGATTGCTAAATATTAAATTAATTGCCTATGTCAGAGTGTTTTCCATGGTTTGTGCAGGCAGCCAAAATGTTTACCACTGTGTGTGAGAGCGCAGGCCAGAGTGACCTTGTTATCGTCGAAAGCTAGACGAACTATGGGAAACTGAATGCACAATCCTACACAGAGCTGCCTCTACACCTGTACTTCATAGACACCAGGATACTGACACTAGGATACTGACCAGGATACTGACACCAGGATACTGACCAGGATACTGACACCAGAATAGTGATACCAGGATATTGACCAGGATACTGAACAGAATACTGACACCAGGACCATGACACTGACACCAGGATACTGACACCAGGATACTGACAAGAGGATACTAACACGAGGATACTGACCAGGATACTGACACCAGGATACTGACACCAGAATACTGACAAGAGGATACTAACACGAGGATACTGACCAGGATACTGACACCAGGAAACTGACAAGAGGATACTAACACAGGGATACTGACCTCAGGATACTGACAAGAGGATACTGACCAGGATACTAACCTCAGGATACTGACAAGAGGATACTGACCAGGATACTGACCTCAGGATACTGACAAGAGGATACTGACCTCAGGGTTCCTGACAAGAGGATACTAACACGAGGATACTGACCAGGATACTGACCTCAGGATACTGACACGAGGATACTGACCAGGATACTGACAGTAGGGATGCACCGAATGGGAAATTCTTGGCCGAAACCGAATGCCGAAAATAGAAAATAGTTGGCCGAAAACCGAATACCGAAAGGCTGAATATGATAAATATATATACATATATATAATGAATTTATTTGTTTACCAATGTTGATCGGCTACCTGATTATGGCAAAAGACATGATTATGGCAAAACTTAACTTAAATAATAATCACTATTATGGGTCCATAAAACATTTATTCAGCACTTTTGAATCCATACATTAATTCCAGACTGACTGCTGAAAGATTGTAAAATGTAAACATTTATATAATTATATAATGATAATATTCCACATTTTATTCCAAGATTTTTTGAAAATAGCATTGTTTCGGTGTCTTTCGGTGGTATCGGCCGATATGTTTCGGTGTATTTCGTGATATCTTTTCGGCGTTAAAACCCTTTCGGCCGAAAGCCGAAAATTGTTTTTTTAACAATTTTCGGCAGATATGTTTCGGTGGCCGAATATTCGGTGCATCCCTAGCTGACACCATGCAGGATGACCAGGATACTGGTGCGGCAGTGGCTCAGGAGGTAGAGCGGAAGCTTGGGAAACGGAAGGTTCCCAGCTCCCCCAGAGTTGATTGGGAGTAGGTTGGAGCCTTGCATGGTTTCCTCTGCCATCGGTGTGTGAATGTGAGTATGAATGGGTGAATGTGTACATTGTAAAGCGCTTTGGAGAAAAGCGCTATATAAATGCAGTTCATTTACTCACCAGGATACTGACACCAGGATACTGAGCAGATACTGACACCAGGACCATGATACTGACTGACACCAGGATACTGAGCAGGATAGTGAAAGGATACTGACAGCATGGTATTGACACCATACTGACCAGGATACTGACACCAGGACCATGATACTGACAGCAGGATACTCAGCAGGATACTGACCGCTGGGTACTGACACCAGGATGCTGACACCAGGATACTGACACCAGGATACTGACACCAGGATGCTGACACCAGGATACTGACACCAGGATACTGACCAGGATACTGACCAGGATGCTGACCAGGATACTGACCAGGATACTGACACACAAATAATCAAATAATCAAATATTAGGCTTGTCTGACCATTTATGGGTTATGCAGTAATGTAGTTATTACAAAAGTAAACTATCTTTAATGCTTAAAGGGGTAGTTCACCCCCAAAATATTTTTTTTTCTATGGATTACTCACCCCATGGAGCCTTGAATTCATAGATTTTTTTTAGTTTTTGTCACATTCCTAAGCCAATAATTTGATTATAATAAATTTGTCCCCATTGATTCCGGTAGGAGACACAAATGCATTTGTGTCTCCTACCGGAATCAATGGGGCAAAATTTATTATAATCAAATAATAGAGGAAGGAATGCGACCAAAACAAAAAAAAATCCATGAATTCAAGGCTCCATGGGGTGAGTAATCCATAGAAAAAAAGTCATTTTGGGGGTGAACTACCCCTTTAAGGACATTTCCATAAGGCTTCATTCACTAGTTGACCAGGATACTGACCAGGATACTGACACCAGGATACTGACACCAGTATACTGACACCAGGATATTGACACCACAGGGTACTGACATCAGGCTTTAAACCTTATCTCATATCATTATCTAACTAATCTCTCAAGAACAGATTCTGCTCTGCGCTTGAATCTGTCGGTAGCCGTGTTGACAACCCGTGCACATTGGCTACAAGTGGGCGTGCCATCAGATCAGATAGCAGGCCGCGCTTTACCCAATCAAATGTAGTGGGCGGGATTTACGTGTTCCCCACTGGAAACAAACCGAAACTCATTTAACAATAGCGTCCTCGAAGCCGACAAAACCACGGAAAGTTAGTAACATTTTAAATTGACAACAAGTGAAACAAGTGGGCTTATAAACAAAACGATCCATGTTTTTTGGGAGAAATGGTGTTAGTGTTCCATGGAGAAATATTGTTAGTGGGAATGAAAACATAGTTGAAAGGCTGAAGGCAGACCAAAACCCCGGTTTCCCTGAGCACGGGTCGTCCGTTCAGCTCCGCCCAGAGCCAAATGAATAAGTAAAAAACAGCAGAGGGCGCTGTTTTTCCTTTTTATTTGGCGATGGGTTCCCAGATTGTTATCTAACTGATAGAAAATGTTGGTTGTTGAAGCCCCCCTGTCCCCTTTGCACTTACAAGGTGAGAAGGTCCGTGTGGGTTTTTGTGATATTTCATAAGCCATGACTATTGGGCCCTGGAATCCCTGGAGTTTTATAGCCTATACAGCAGGGGTACTCAACTACAAATCTTGAAGGTCATTTTTTGAATAAGGCAAAGGTCCGTTTATTTACGTCGGTCAATCGAGCAAAGCTTATCAAATCAGATCCCCTCCCAACTAACCAACTTGTGTCACGGTCCGCTCCTCGGGCCTTGTGACTGTGTTTCTGGACCTTTTCTGCCCTTATAAGGTCATGGACTTATTAGGACTCTTCTGTTGTATTGTTCCATTTGTGCCCTGCTCTCTGTGTACCTTATTTTGTGGTATTGTTTCCTGTTGTGCTTAGTTACTGTTACCTGTCTTGTCTCACCTCCCTGTAATTATTGTAACCCTAGTCACCTGTGTTGTGTTTGCCTGTTAGCCTATCCCAGTGTTGATTGTCCAGTTGTGTTCACCTGTGTCTAGTTAGTCCTTGTGTATTTATACCTCCCTGTTCCCAGCGTTTGGTTGCTAGTTCATTGTTGAACTGTTATGTGTGAAACCGTCTTGAGTTCAGCGCTTATACTTTGTATCCCTGTCTTGTGTTGTTAAACACTTTGATCTAACCTATTCTGCCTCTGCCTCCTCCTGCACTTGGGTCCTACAATCTGCCCTGACTCAAACCGTGACAGAACTGTCACATGTCGGGCGCTGCCGCTCCTTCCCCCCCCCCCCCCTCTTCACTAACTCTGTTCCCCGTCTGAGCCTTTGAAACCCGCGGCACGCCCGGCTGGCGGCCCTTGTGGCTAATGACTTTCATGTACTTATTAAGCCCTTCCAGCCGGTGCCTTTTGGTCGGAAATATTACCTGTTTGCGTTGTGTGCCTGTGCCGTGTCCTCTCCTAGCTTCCCTCTGTGTTTGAGGAGGTTGTTTCTGTTATTCCCTGTTTTACTAAAGTAAAGACCTTGTTTCCCGTTATCACCTTGTTGTGTCCTGCATTTGGGTCCCACCTTGTCTCGCCGTGGCCACACCGTGACAGTATTTCCGAACCAGTCATGGACCCAGCGGGGCGCGCTTCCGTTGGCTGCCAGACCGACGGCTTCGTGTTCGGTCCACCTGGCCTGGAGGGCGGTCTGGACATGATTATCGAGGTTTTAGCTCGCCTCGAGGTGCGCCTGTTCCACATGGAAACCACGCTGGCCGGCGGCCAGAGATCCATGTTGTTCCGGACCCAGGACATCTGGGAGCAGATCATTCAGGGGGAGGGGCCGTCTCAGCGACCTCGGGCGGCGGCTTCGGTCCGTTCCAGTGCTCTCGCCACGTGCGCCTGTTCCTCCAGTGAGTCGAGTACTAGCGTGGGTCCCGAGGCTTCTACCTCCTCTTCCTCGGCGGTCCCACAGGAGTGGTCTCCTCCCCGTCCCCGGACCCGCGAGAGAGCTCGTCGTCCACGATCTCTCTCCCGCGAGCGGGTGAGAGTCCAGCACCGGCGGGTCATCCGGGCGCGTCATCGCTTCTCTCCTCGCCCTGGTCCTGTTCCTGCCGTGTCTCCTCGTCCAGGTCCTGTTCCTGCCGTGTCTCCTCGCCCTGGTTCTGTTCCAGCCGTGTCGTCAGTCCCGTCTCCCGTGAGGGAGGTCCCACCGGAGCCACTCGCCGCCGGGGTCCCAGGACAAGGGTCCCCGAGCGAGCTGGAGACGGAGAAGCAACGGCGGCTCCGGTTGGGCCTTTGCTTCTACTGCGGCGAGGGGGACCACCACATTAACAACTGCCCGGTGAGGCCCCCGCGTCCCAAGAAGTGATTCTGAAGTTAAGTTCTTGTTCTGTTGTTTAGTCGCGCTCTTTAACTAGAGTTGTTTTTCGTTCTAGTTTTGGTGCTTGGCTCACCTTCTCTGCCCCTTGTTTTTTCCTCCTGTCTTCTCTTTCCTCCTGTCCTGTCTCCAGCTCCTGCTTCGCCCCGAGTCAGTGGTGACGAACGGCGGGCGACCTGCCGGGACGTCCGAACCTGGACGGGCGCCGCCAGTATCCAGGTGCGGCGTCCGGTCCTTCTGCTCTGGTTCACGGTCCTGGCAGGGCCGCTCGTGCCCCGTTTTCCGGTCGTCGCTGTCCGGGGTCTCTTCTCTTCTGCCTTGGTTCCCTGTTCCCTGCTCCTTCGGCCCCGCCCCCCCCCCTCTTCACTAACTCTGTTCCCCGTCTGAGCCTTTGAAACCCACGGCACGCCCGGCTGGCGGCCCTTGTGGCTAATGACTTTCATGTACTTATTAAGCCCTTCCAGCCGGTGCCTTTTGTTCGGAAATATTACCTGTTTGCGTTGTGTGCCTGTGCCGTGTCCTCTCCTAGCTTCCCTCTGTGTTTGAGGAGGTTGTTTCTGTTATTCCCTGTTATACTAAAGTAAAGACCTTGTTTCCCGTTATCACCTTGTTGTGTCCTGCATTTGGTATCCTACCTTGTCTCGCTGTGGCCACACCGTGACAACTTGATAAAACTGGGGTGCAGAGCAGCGACGCAAATCTGGGTTGAGGCTAGAGGGGGTCCCCCGCGCGGGCCAACATTTAGATTTTTTGATTTTGGATTTTCCTCTAATCTAGCTAATTTGACACTGTGTTATGTTAATTGTTCATTATTAATTACTTACGATGCATAAGTGGGTTCAGGTTCTATTAAATAAGTATTTTTTATTATTTAAACTTTTTTTTTATTGTTCTAAATGACTTGGGGGGGCGTCCAATCTGAAGCTAGGGGGAGACAAATCTCCCCCGTACCCCCCGGGATTTCCGCGCCTGGTGCAGAGTATGAAAACATACATGAAAATAAACATGAAAACAACAGAACAAAAATTCAAATACTTTTCCATACCCCCTCCAAGAATCCCCCAAAAATGTATCTCTTAATTTAAAAAAAATAATAAATAGATAAAATGTTTACTTTAATTTGCCCAGGGTGCGCAGAGAGTTGTCCCGTGGTCCGGTCATGGACCGTGTCCGCCTTTTGAGTACCCCTGCTATACAGTATATATAGTTGTAGTTTTGTAAATCTTTTAAGAGCTGTTAGCCCCTCAATCATCATAAATTATGCAGTGTGTTGGTTTCCTATTAATGTGAATAAACAGTTGAGTAGAGTGTGCACATTTGTCATGCACGCTGAGTGTAGGTTGGTTCTGGCTGTGTGTCTGTGGGGGGGTCTATGGGCCATCACTTGATGCCAGAGATAACGTGTACCGATTTGTGTGAATTTTGGACAAAATCTGTAGGTGCAGTTGCAAAAGGTGTGTTTTGAAGAAAATTCTTAATGGCAGAAAATCTAGATAGGTGGAAATGGGCATGGCCTATATGGGGAGTCGCGTTATGATCAAAGGAATCCAGGTATTTCTTATTGTACAGAAAGTTATATGTACAGTTCAGGGGTTCTAGGCCTAAATGTAAAGTGGTGTGGTATAGCACCACCATGAGGCTGATTAGAAAACAATGGGACCGCTCCCTCAGGTCTGGTGATGCCAACCTCCTGGACATCCCCAGGACAAAGAAACGAACCTGGGGTGACAGGGCCTTCTCGGTGGCCACCCCCTCCCTCTGGAACACGCTCCTAGCTCACATCAAAGATGCCTCGCCACTTTTAAAACCACACTCAAAACCCAGCTTTTTTTACTTGCATTCCCTACCTAATCCTAATCCTTTACTTCTATAGCTTTTAACCTTTTAACTAGTTTTCCCTAATAAAGTTGTCTTTGTTTTGATGCTGTTTTGTAAAGCGACTTACTCAGAAAAGCTTAATATAAATTGTATGTATTATTATTATTATATTATTATGCAAAGTTTGACGGCAATCGGTTCAGCGGTGTCTGAGATTAGACACACACACAGGCTAAAATATTAGTCTTTGCCTCCCGGCCTGTCAGCCTGCGTGCGGAACACAATAATTCAAACTCAACAACGGTAACAGCCAATGTGTCAGAAATGTCTTTGTTGCAAAAATCTCGACTATTTGGTTTTGAATATCATTTGCAATTGTCAACTGTTTTGCTGCTGAGGTGCCCTAAGAATGACAGGGTGCGGGGAAAGATGGGGCTATTCTATTTTGGAACATATGTGCTAAACAGGCCGTGGGGATTTGATTTGTGTGTCTTCTTGGGTAAAAGAAACATCAGAGTGTCTGAGGCAGCAATTCTTTCGACGCATGCGTTGTCTAATACCACTAGATGGCAGGAGTAAACTAGAATAATCTCTGCTCTGGTTTTTATATTTATCCTAACTTCACACAACAACCCTGCCCCTGAGTCAGTCTCAGCTGTCCTTCACATCCACTTTCTGATGTTTATTAATTTGACTGGAACCAAAGGAAAGAAGTAAGACTGATCCAGACAATACACAGTCACATCTCAGAAGAACTGTTTTCCCCTACGTGAAACAGTTCTCCAGATGTTGACCCAAGTTGTTTGGTAAGAGAACATTTATAACAAAAAACAATGCCATTGTTCAAGACTACATTGGGAGAGCCAAGTATTGTCCTCTTTTCCATCTATTGTATTGTATAACCCCTTGTTGTTTCATAAACTTCACACAGAAAGCAATATCTTATTCATGACCAGAGTCTGCCCTAAACTATAAAAGTTATTTTTGTAGTTTTGACCAGAAGCTATAAATATGGCTGAAAGCAATAAAGATGATTTAATTGCGTATGCAGTTGAAATTATGGCTGAACTAATCTACAACACTGCTTGGTCACAGGTTGGCAGAGACGGAATACACAAATACAACTGTCAATCTACCCAAAGCTATTGACATTCCCATTTGGTGTGACAAGATGATATTAACTGAAAACTGTATTTATAGTAACTAGACCGGTGTCCTTCGGGCACCAGCCTACTTGGGGGGCCATGCAGTCGGGAATGATGCAAGTCAGGAATACACAGGCACTGTTTGTGCACTACTCCTGTTATCCGATGTACTCGTTGTACCCAGGCGCCAAGTAATCTCCGCTGGATTTGAAGCCCACCTCCTGAATCTCTTGCCTAGCTGGGAAGGGTGCAGTTCCCAGTAATGGCCCAGCAGATGTCGCTATTTCACCTCCTGCAGGCTCCAGAATAATTTACTCTCAATACAAGTGAAGTGGGCCGGACTTTACACTTGATTTTATTACCTTAGTAATCATTTTCATAAAGACTTTATGTTTTCACTAGTTTAAAGTCTTTTTTTTTTTTAAATAATATGCGTTTAGTAAATTATGGTCCCATACATTTTTTAATTAATGATAAAGTAGGGTATGTTTCTAGGGCTAATAACTGGTTCTACCAAGTGAAGACCCGCCCTCGCTGCGGTTGCAGCAATAGCAGTCGCTTCCGGTTTCTTTTCGGGAAGTTTGAAGAAAAAGCAGAAAAAGTGGCTTCAAAACGGATCTGTAGAAACCAATGGGGCTCCCTGCTTCCATATTTTGTACAGTCTATGGTTGTACCCGTTGTCAGCTGCACCACGTGCAACGTGTTTGGTTTTGTGTTGTAGCTTTCGTTCACTGTGGCTTCCTTCACCCATGACCACCACAGCTCTCATACTCGTGCACTCCATTGAACACACTACTGTCACTAGTTATATTGGCGACGCGGCACAAACGTGGCGTGAAGCTTGGCCTATCTGTCAATCTGACGGGTCGGGTTTGCCAATCACTCCTCCCAAACACACGGTGATTCAGTGTGTCCTCCGCAGACCCGATACAGATATTCGCGGCTTTTGGGTTCTCGGAAACCGTTGGTCTGATTGAATTGCCACTTAATTGGTACTGCACACCCCCAGGTTATATGGGACACACACACACACACACACACACACACACACACACACACACACACACACACACACACACACACACACACACACACACACACACACACACACACACACACACA
Source organism: Gymnoscopelus braueri (assembly GCF_963280865.1). NCBI lineage: Eukaryota > Metazoa > Chordata > Actinopteri > Myctophiformes > Myctophidae > Gymnoscopelus > Gymnoscopelus braueri. Next base: position 30,527,364 of record NC_137608.1, read on the forward strand.
CACACACACACACACACCAAGTTATACCCAGGTCAGACAGACAGACAGACAGACAGACAGACACAGGTTAGATACAGACTAGCTCTCAAAGTGGGGTCTGGGGACCCCCCCAAATCCCTCAGGAGGTTCCAGTGGGTCTCCATATGAATGATTGAGGAACCAAATGGACCATTATTACAAGTTATGTAACTCACGTGTACAAATGGAACTAAATAGACCTTTGCGGGTCCATTTGGTTCTATTTATATAGGATTTTACAGTATAGATTGGGGTCCCAGAGAAAAACATTGTATCACATGGGGGTCCGTGGCCTAATCCATAGGGGGATCTTGAAATTAAATCACTGCCCCAACTGCCGATCACTCTAACACAGTACACATACAGTAAATTCTGTGTGTTAATATAAATCTTAAATGGTAGGGTAAGTGATTTTCTTTGGTTGAAATAAGTGTTAAATAGCTCTATATTCTGATAGTACTCATTGTTATAGAGTGTTTGTCCAGTAACAGGAGTCTCCATGTCTCTCCAGCTCTTTATTAAACAGAAAATGCATTTTCAGGTCAGGATACCAATTTTATCCAATCAGGATAGAGAACTCAGACAGGTTACAGATTGAACAAGTGAAATTGGAAGTGATGACACAAAGAAATGAGCAGACACAATTGGAACTGGAACATTATAGAAATGATGCTGATGAATGGGTACTCTCCTGATTGGCTGAAATCTTGCCACCCACCTGAAAATGTATTTTCTGTTTATTAAAGAGCTGGTGAGATTGGGAGACTCCTGTTACTGAACAAACACTCTACAGCAATGATTACTGTCAGAATATAGCGCTTTTAACCTTTTAACAAAAAAACAAACAAAAAAAAAACGTTTTGTTTTAACCAAAAAATATGACTTACCCTACCTTTAACACACTTACCTGGAGTACAGGAAAACAGATCAGATGAGCTCTTTAGATGAGGTGCAGAGTGTTTGGGCCATGTGAGAGTGGTTGTCGAGCCTGTCCTTGGTTTGTTACATGCCATATGGCATTCCCATCCAGTACTCTCACTTCTGGTGCCATGCCAGTGAAGAGACGCACCAAAGGAGCCTTTCAGGTCACAGAGCCCAAGATCTTTGTTATCATATTTCATTAGCCAAATGTCAAGCGACAATGGAATGAGAGCCTAATTCAAGCAAATCATAATTCATACTTTGTCATCATGTCACTTTTTTGTTTGTTTTGTTTTTGCTTGAAAATCTGTTTATTTTTGGTGAGTGACACCGTCGTGCAAAGAATCATAAATTGGGCTTAAATGTCAGAAAGACATTGAGCTGCTTACCAATTTGGAAATGCTAATTTTCTCAATTTAATAATAAAAAAAAATCTATTAAGATTGTTGGTAAAAGCTACTTGGGGAAGACTGGAAAATTACAACTGGAAATTATTTTGACACCATCACAAAAGCGTTAAAGGTCATAGATACAGAGGTCATATTGATCTGCGCAGGGCATTGATCAATTGTGTTCAATTATAATCTAATAATATAGCCTACTCATTTGATCCTAGAGGATACATTTGATCATACTGTATGAGTGCAGTCTGTGTGGCTTATCAGAGCAGTTCTTCTAAGCTGTGCTTCATTGTGTGCTCTGAGTTGGCTCTGTGGTGCAGTGCAGTGTTGAGCCTTGCTGTGCACATGCATCAGCATTGCCAGAAGTGACCACAGGGTGTGCTATGCCGGGGCAGGCCAGTCCGTTTGAGAAAATGTGGATCACTTCTGCCACAGTTGTCTTTTTGATGTCGTATCATGAATCATTTTATTTGAATTATTTTAACATTTACATCCTGGATGTTTGTTGGTGGATACAAGTACTGACTGTTCTATTGGCTCGTCTTTGTTGCAACACCCTCCTTCAACAGTAGAGGGTGCTATCTGCTCTCCGTTACCCACTGCTCAATGTCCATGCCTTTGCAATTGATCTTCTGTGAAGACCAGCCATAATCTGCCTCACTTGGTTTAAAGGGAAGCCAGTGTTATGATCCTTTGATCTACTTGAAAAAATAATAATTAAAAGAAAATGATATTTTTTTTCACTCATAGAGTAGCTGCCCATGGCAACAGTCCTCAATCCATTATCTAAATTTAGATGCCTAACTAACTGCCTCTAACGATATAAGATATTCCAGCTATAAGAGGTGGTTGATTTGACTATGTGCATGACACAAAGGGGTGTACACAATACTCAACCCCAGTACTTGAGTCAAAGTATAGATACTCCTGGTCAAATAACTACAAGTGAAGGTTGCTCAGTCACATTTGTACTTGAGTTAAAGCTGCACTATGTAACTTTCCTCTTCTACCGCGGATTTGAACCTAGTTTCCTGCGCAAGTGCTGACAATTTTACCATTGAGCTAATAGATCCTGCCTGCCTGCTCGGGAAATTTGATCTTGAGTCAAATCTTTTGTCAGATCCTGTGTCTAGATGAGACATGACCTTTGACGTGATCTAAATGTCTCAATAGAAGAGCAGGGAGACAAAATACAACCACCCGAATTGTATAAGTTATATTGTATTAACATTGTATTACCATTACATACCATACAGATTGGACAAAATTACATTAGTTACATAATGCCACTTAAATGTACTGGAGTACTTGGACTGGGAACCCCCTATACGTAACTATACCTTTCAATCCGGGTTGTTGTTGCTATGTACAGTATTTCAGAAAACTTAGAATCGGCCTCAGGTCTAAATGGGTTAAAATAAAAATACTTAAGTATTCAGAAGTTCATTCTTTAAAAAATACTTTCAAAAGTCAAAATTTTAAAGTACATTTTATTTTTCATATCAATGCATTGCTATATTAGTCAATAAAACATTGACTGATGCACTTGGACACATCATCAGTGTTGTTACCTGGAGTCACTGGGTGTTTCGGGTCTTGCAACAGACACCCTCCTCCAGGCAACCCGGCCGAGGCTGATCAGACCCCGGCCTGTGTCCAAGTGGCATGCTACTGCCCCCACTGTCTCTTGGGGGTAGTTAGAGACAGTGCTCATCAGGCGGTTAGGGTTAGCCTGGCACTCGTCAGACCGACTACGCAGATCCATGCATGCTACATTTACAGCCTGCAACAGCCTGAATCCACACCATCAGTCCGGCCAATGCCAGGCCAGGTGAGATGTTGAGATGTTGAAGCTGTTGGCGACACTAGGAGGCTCTAGGCACTGTGGGTTGCCTCCGGGCCTGGCTCCTCCCTTACTTCTGTGCGTTGCGTCGTCGTTGCTGCTGGGCACAAACATCTCACTCTGCCCTGATGGATTGATATTAAAATGTAGACAAGAAAATTCAACGATTTCCCAGAATTTTTTATAGTGACAATGGCAGAGCTGCAAGCTCACAACGCACCGTGACGCATTGTGAGCTGAATGGCAAGCCCGACTTCTGTATCTGTGAATGTTTGGAGCTAATTGATAAAAAGCAGAAGGTACCGTGTCACTGTTGCCCCAGTCATAATGCCCGACTCCTGATCTAAAGAAGTGTTTGTTCTAGAAATAATTGACAGACCCTTATGCCCATGTGATCTGTCTCTGATGAAGAGCATAGCTAAATTAGACCAGTTAATGAGAATATCTCCCCAAGGCTTTCCATCTCCTTTCACCTGTGGAGTGAATATGAATTAGTGTAAAAAAAATGGCTTTGAGCTTCCAGAGGCATCAGTGAGTGAAATTCTGTCAGAATTCAGGCCAGTGCCTGTGCCATTCTTAACTTGTAAATAGAAACTTCAGCCATTCAGCTCACTAGCGATCTGCCTTCGGTAAGTCATCCAGGGCTGTCACTTTCAACCTGAGCCATTTCGCTGCAGTGGGCTACACTTGACCAGTCAGATGATTGACAGTCTTGTGTCACGCTGAGCTGGGGGTTGGGGGGACTATATGTGATGCAATCTGCTGAGTAGGTGGTCTGTTCTGTCCTTTCACTGCGAGGAGATTGTGGTGCTCTGCCTTCTCTCTGCTCTCTCTCTCTGTTTCTCTCTCTCACTCTCTTCTCTCTCTCTCTTCTATCTCTCTCTCTCTCTCTCTCTCTCTTTTCTCTCTCTCTCTCTCTCTCTTTTCTCTCTCTCTCTCGCTCTCTGTGTGTGTGTGTGGCCCTGTCGTGTCCCGGCCACCGTTTTAAGCGAGGCAGTGGAGCGGCTAATGTGCTAGCGGGTGCTGGCCATCATGTTGAAAGAGAGCTAGGGCATTAGCTGTGTGTTTTCATTCTCCCCCCTATAGGGCTCACAACCTGTCCCTCTCTGCCACAGGTAGGACCACCTGAGGTGCAGACCACGGTATGGAACGCCCAGTGAAATGCCACCCCTACTGCAGCCAGGACAGGTTTACCGGTACATGTATTCAGTTTCAAGTATGCCGATGTCGGTTGGTTGATCGGTCCTTCCCTTTGTCCACCAGTTTGGTTCCAAACAACAGGTATGTTTTGAAAACCTCTAATGATTCTGGTGACCCCATGGCCTTTCCTGTTGCACCACCCAAAAGCAGGGCCGGATTACCCATAGGCCGTAGGGGGCGAGTGCCATGGGGCACCAGCCAATTTTTTTTCTTTCTTTTTAATAAGAATTAAATAACATAACCTTAACATAACCCTAACCCTAAAACCGAAATAAAGTAACCAAAAACCGAAAAGAAACTAACACAATCCGCCAATTTTTCGCGCGAGTGCACGATTTCGGCGGGGGGCACTTCAACTTGAGGTCGCCCTGGGGCACCACATAGTGCTAATCCGGCCCTGCCCAAAAGGCCAAAATGTCCGCTTTGCAGAAAAGATATTTCATAATCTAATAGGCAGCTTGCAGGATGAACCCTACTATCTTAGTGACCCCATGGCATTTCCTCTACACACAGTAAAATCCTCAGTGTTCATTTATCCATTTGTAACAATTAAATGAACACTCAGGATTTCACTGTGTAGCGTCACCCTTCAGCCAACATGTATGATTGGGTGTAAGGGGCAGCAAGCCTGCAGGGCTTTTAGACTCTTAGTCCTGTTTTCTACATATCGCCCATTACTCATGTTTGTCAGCATGTAATGGGGATGGTCAGCCCTCTGCTCCACAAGGTCACCACCAATTCAGCTTAACGTGATCCAGTCGCTGTAAGTGGTCCCACTGGTTGTGTTAAAATTCCACCATAAACAACCTCCATTAGCTAAATAAAAATAATTAAAGAAGAAGACCACTCTCGTCGGCCGAGCAAAAAAACCCTACCTTGTTATGAATGCATTTTGTCAATGAGTTTCTGTAGTGTACAAATGGAGGAATTAACTCTGAGGATTTTACTGTGTAGGTCCACCTGCCTTGGTATTTATTGTTCATATTTGTGTTTCTTCTCTTGCCCATAGTGTTGGCGGCCGCCGTGTGACTGTGTTTGTTTTTGCGTCAGAGCGTTCCAAGTGAGAGCGATTGGTGTGGTGGCACTGCAGACACAAGGCAATAACACCAGCCATGTTCATTTGTATGCTGCAGCATAGAGCAGCTATCTGATCAGGGGATACCTTTGCAGGAGAGAGGGCGAAAAGAGAGGAATGAGACAGAGTAAGAGAAGAAGAGAGCAATAGACAGAATGGGTGAGAAAGAGAAGGAGAGTTGCACACTTAAGTATTATCATGTATAACGTGTCTTGTATGACGTGCCACTGAATAGATGCAAAACCAATCAACGAAGAAGACTATCTCGTTTCATCGATACCATGAGTCGTTCAGCTTCATATTGAAATATGATCCGACAGAGAATAGGAATGTTTTAAGTATTATTTTGGAAATGCAGACAGTGGAGAGGAGGAGAAGCAAATATAAGTGGACAATGAATGGGAAGAAAATAATGACCTGATCATGTCAGTCATTAACTGTCGTCTATCTCTTTGATTATAGCATGAAGCATAGACAAATGAACGTGCTTGCATCATGTGTGAGGACATTTGTGTAACCATGCACATGCATAGCCGGCGTGCATGTGTGTACAGTATCAGTATGAACCATATGTGTGATGCATAGTGAGCCAAGGAGAGAGAGATGTTCAGGGATGTTTTTTGCCTGCGTCAGCAGCATTGCAGGGGGTGGAGAGAGAGGAGGAGGGAGAGAACAGACGAGAGGGAGGGAGGGAGCGGGAGAGAGAGAGAGAGAGGAGGGAGAGAGAACGGACGAGGGGGATGGAGAGAGAGAGAGAGTGAGAGAGAGAGAGAGAGAGAGAGAGAGAGAGAGAGAGAGAGAGAGAGAGAGAGAGAGAGAGAGATGCAAACAAGCATAGCAGTACCAACGAACAGGTGCAGTCTCAGTCAGTTCCTTTCTGTGCTACACATACATACAGAGAAACACACACCTAAACGACACATTCAGATACAGAAAACGGCAGTCTCTCTCTCTCTCTCTCTCTCTCTCTCTCTCTCTCTCTCTCTATCCCCCTCTCTGCTGTCCTCATCGTACCCCCTGCCTTTTGTTGTGTGCAAATGAAAAATTGATCTCAGGCACTAGTGGAGGAGGGAAAGGCATAAATATAATGAAGGAATCCAAGGCTAGCTGTTTGTACTTGCTGCTGGTATTACAGTAGCACTGTACAACCGTGTATCAGACTGTATCACCATGGACAGCCATGCCCATACTCTCCCAAACAGTTCACTGCACCAACAACCTTACATGGGTACCACTCGACTTCGCTGCAGAGTGGAGAGAGGCAGAGAGGGGAGGGTGGGATGCTGTGTGTGTGTGTGTGTGTGTGTGTGTGTGTGTGTGTGTGTGTGTGTGTGTGTGTGTGTGTGTGTGTGTGTGTGTGTGTGTGTGTGTGTGTGTGTGTGTGTGTGTGATAATGAGACGGGCTGTTCCCATGCATGTTTTGGATTGTCCCCTCAGGTATCCTGGTGCTGTGGTGCTGGGCTGCTTATCTGTAGTCAGACACCATGATCCCCAGCAGCCCTCTGCAGATGGACTCACAGCAGGACCGTGAGATCCCGAGAAATTAAATACAGGAAAGGGAGACCGAATCAATGCAACGTGAGCAGGGTGCGCTGACTTTGATCTAAAGCCGTTCGGGCCGTTTGTCCGTCAGTTCAGCCATTCCTTTTTTTAATCTTTCTTAAGGTTGGGGGGGGGGGGTAGTATCATAAGGGAAGAGGGAAGCAAGAGCATGTCAAAGAGGAAAAACTAAGACCCTAGAAGACAGAGAGAGATAAGGAAAGGCGTAGATGGACTCTGTTATTATTTTACCGCTGTTGTTGTGCTCAGAGGGAGGGTGACCAGAGAGAGGTGTGTGTGGTGGAGGTGGTGGTGGAGGGGGGAGGGGGGGAGGGGACAATCACATGAAGAAGTGTATGTGAGCAGTTGAGGAAGGAAGAGTGTGAGAGCACCAAACTGTATATATACTGTATATGCTATATATATATATATATATATATATATATATATATATATATATATATATATATATATATATATATATAAACACATACATATATATATATATATACACTGTGTGTGTGTGTGTGTGTGTGTGTGTGTGTGTGTGTGTGTGTGTGTGTGTGTGTGTGTGTGTGTGTGTGTGTGTGTGTGTGTGTGTGTGTGTATATATATAGATGGAGAGAGAGAGAGTGCATGAGAGAGAGGGAAAGAGAGAGAGAGAGAGAGAGAGAGAGAGAGAGAGAGAGAGGGGGATCTGCGCTGCGGTAGCATCCCACAAGCAGACGGCTGAGGGCTGCCGGTGTGTGTGAAAGTGTGTGTGTGTGTGTGTGTGAGAGTGCGACTGCACTGCTGAGGAGAAGGGAGGTGGAGGGACGAGGGGGTGAGCTCGCTCTCAGGCTCTCTGCATAGAGGAGCACACACAGCGGCAGCAGCACACGGCAGCAGCAGCAGTGCTGTAGTGCCAGGAGTCCCAGCGCTGTAGCCTCACAGAGAGCCACCAGTCAGGGACCTGGCCGCCACCACCACCACCACCACGCCAACGCCAACGCCCAGCAGACCTCTGCCACCGCCACCGCCGCCATGGCACAGGCTGCCAAACATCTCCGCAAGAACAAGGATGTAGAAGCCAAGCTCGAGGAGGAACGCAAGGAGAAAGAAGATGAGCGGGCCAGGAAGAGAAGCCGCTCGCGGGATAAAAAGCGCAAGGTACTGGGACGGTTTACGAGGGGGGGAGGTGTGTGGGGGGGGGTGTACAGGGAGGGGGGCTGGAGAAGAGAGGGGCAGGAAGGAGAGAGAAGCCCCCCTTCTTTCTCTCTCATGATGCTAAGCTCTGGTCAAAGTGTGTGTATACACACGGAAACCACGGTGATGGTGAGCGGTGATTTCTACTGTGTGTGCATGTGTGGTCTCCCTGGCTGGCACACATGTATACAGGAACATCCTCAGTTTTAATTAAACTCTCAGAGTTTAAAAATGGACCATGCAATGGTCCATTTGGGTCCATTTCATATACTCAGAGTTAAATGAACACTGAGGTTTTGACCGTGTCCTGTGCACACAGACAGACATGGGGAAACGGTACAATGCGCCACTGCATGCTTTCCTAACTTCCTCTCGCCTGCTTTGCCTGCTTTACTGACTGTCCTGTCAGAGCTGTCTGATAAGGCAGCGTACTACCCTCTATTTCTTTATAGCTCTGTCTCATTCTCTCTTTCTCTCTTTCTCTCTTTCTCTCTTTCTCTCTTTCTCTCTTTCTCTCTTTCTCTTCTTTCTCTCTTTCTCTCACTGCCTCTCTTTCGTTATAGCTCTGTCTCATTCTCTCTCTCTCTCTCTCTCTCTCTCTCTCTCTTCCTGTCATCATTCGCTGTCCGTTCCTTCTGTCTTCACACTGCAGTACTGTGAATGGACAACGTCTCACTTAACCACACTGATCATCAACCTAGCGGATTGAGAGATTGCCTGCAATATTCCTCTCTCTCTCTCTCTCTCTCTCTCTTCTCTCTCTCTCTCTCTCTCTCTCTCGCTCTCTCTCTCGCTCTATCTCTGCTGTTCCGCTGAAGTGGCTCTGGCTTTGTAATGACTGCAGAGTGGACATACCTGCAGGCATGGTGTGTCTTGACTGAGAGATTGCAGTGCACGGGTGTCTCATAGGCAGCTCTGGAATGCCTAGTGTGTGTGTGTGTGTGTGTGTGTGTGTGTGTGTGTGTCTGGTGACAAACAAATCAACCTCTGCTCCGTCAGTCGCCATCTGGCATAGAATGGTGATCTACCACAGAGAGCCTGCACTGTTAAAATCCAGAGCGTTGATTTAACCCAGTTAAATCTAAATCATCACTTCTAGTGTGTGTGATATACTTCATTTCCCGCTGGTTGCTTCATTCAAAGTCATTAATAAAAATGAGTCATCTTTCATTGTTGTGTCGCTGCATGTCGATGGCAAGTCATTCTCCAATAACTGTGTGTGTGTGTGTGTGTGTGTGTGTGTGTGTGTGTGTGTGTGTGCGTGTGCGTGTGCGTGTGCGTGTGCGTGTGTGTGTGAGTCCCCAAACGGCTGCACTGTGCCAGGTTGGCTGTAAACCGATCCGATGCTGATGCAGTAGAGATGGTGTTATGGAGAGACGCACACAGTACCGCTGCTCCTCACCTACAGCAGGGGGAGGGGTGTTGGATGTGGACGGGAGGGGGTAGAAGAACCAGGAGGCTGGGGTGGGGTTTTACTTGTTTCTTTTTTTGTGTTGTGCCTGCAGAAAGTATAGGAGATGGCTGGGGGGGTGGGGGGGGTGGACGAGGAGGGTGTAGTGTTGAGAGGGAGATCAGAGGGAGACGACAGGAAACGGAGGGTAGACCACAGGGAGGTTGGCCTGGCAGGAACACAGGATATGAGTCACATATACCTGAAGAGGGCAGGAGCCTTTTGGCTCCTGCTGGGCTATTGGACCTGGTCCTGTAACCGCACGCACACATACGCACATGCGTGCACGCTCACATACCAGTGACTCAGGAAGTGTGCTGCTCACCATGTAGGTTCTCAGTATTCCCCACCTCACCACCACCGACAGATGTATACCAACCTTTTCCATGTTTTCCAAAAGGCGTGTGTGTGTGTGTGTGTGCGTGTGCGTTCACGCGTTTCTTGGATCCGTGCATGCTTGCGTGGATGGATGGATGTGTGTGTGTGTGCAATAGAGGAGGATAGCCAAGTAGCTGTTAACACGGTGGATCTACGAAGGTGAGGGGGGGGGGGGGGGTATTCTGCCAGTAATACTAATGCTGCCCAACTTTGATTGAAAGTGTATGGTTTCTGTATCCTATATCACTGATGTAGCCAAGCTGGTTAAGTCCTTCAAATACCCCCTTCACCCCCCCCCCCCCACACACACACTCCTCTATTTATTTGTTTTACATTTTCTTACACCCTTTCTCGTCTTCTGGAGCAGATGTCACTCGTTCACATTATGTATGTCTTTGACTAGATTGTCTCTTATTTCCTTGCCTTTTATTATCCATTTGTCAAGAACACAACAAGTGCATCAAGCTTTTCTGATGCCAATCACTCTAAGCCGTATCAAATAATGTATTGGTTCATTAGTTGGTCTCATCTTTTGGTTTGGTTACCAAAGCGACTTAGAATATAAGTAGACTTTGTTGTAGATTTTCTTTCTTTGTTTGCCACTTAACACCTATTTTTTTGTGTGTAATTGTCCCTTCAGCTGTCATGTGCATCGATCTACTGCTCGGGACTGTCTCTATATCCTCACAATGCAAGCAAGGTCACAGTGTTTCCTCTGTGACAGCCCCATGTTTTATTTAACCACACCACACGCACACACGCGCGCGCACACACACACACACACACACACACACACACACACACACACACACACACACACACACACACACACACACACACACACACACACACACACACACACACACACACACACACACACACACACACACACACACACACACACACACACACACACAAACACACACACAAACACGCACGCGTACAAGGAAATCAGCATGTACAACACATGATTTCAAATATCATTGTTGTCACTGTAAGATCAAGCTTGAGTTTAATTCATTGAAGATGGTATTTTATTCATTTATATGGAGGTGAATGCCACAAGAATGTAGCAATTTAAGCATGTCTCTTTTGCTGTGATCTTACTTATTTAATGTATTATCACCACATAGCCAGCATGTATTTGACCTGTGTGAGGGGATAGAGAGGGTGATAACTAATATCAGCCCTATAGGGGCTGATATGGCAGTAGCTGCCCAATCAGCAAAAGCTTAAGTTTCACTGTGCGCTGAACTCAAACTCAACTCAAATAATTTGATACGTGCAGATTATTTGAGCCCATAATCACTGTTACACAGCCTCAAAGGGATTTCCAGGCCCACATTCAAAACACAGGAAACAAAGGACAGTGAGCTGTGCATGTGCATCACTCAGCATGTCAAACATCGCCACCATTGTTACTGCGTTGATCAAATTCCATTTTCTCGTTGTCCTTGTGATTAAATAAGGCTATGGGTATCTGATAAAGAAATGAGTGTCCGGCCATTTGTCGTACAATGTATGGGTGATGATCTATATTTCTAGCCTGTTGGTCAGTTACTGTGTCCACTGTGTTTACACATGCTATATTTGGTGCATTATATAGCATGCATGTGTTTTATTCTCTCAACCTATACAGGTTTTCTTTATCCTCTTTATGGTTTTAATCCGTGCTTCATCTGCGGCTGATATCCATAATGGTGTTTTACATGATTCCTTACATCCTTTATGGGATTATAGATGTAATGGATATTCATATTAAAGATAAAGTGAAGCAATTAAGCCATATAGGGTGAAAGTGCCATTTTAATTTGTGCAGGTATATTGCACAGTACAGGTCAGTTGCTGAGCAGCGGAGAATGTTGCCCTCATATTACTTTTATTGATGAGTTTGCTCCTCTTGAAAAACGAGCATTGTCAAAAAGTGAACAAAGCCCTATTGTCCCAGTGAGTACCTATTTCCACCGCCTTCTGTGCACGGATCTGTCCATATTCAATGCTCCTTTAAGTTCAATTGGTTGCCTGGCATCAGTTGCTCTGAAGAAAAATACAGTTCATTGCATTGCTCATTATTCCTCTTGTAATCATGGTGATAGTAATAGGTGATAAAAAAAAAGATTGCTTATTTTGTATCCAGGTCTTTTTCCTTTGTAAGCTGTTTTCTTCTTTCAAGAATATTCCAGGATCAGGCCTAGTTTTATTTATTTGTCAATGTTCTTAAACCTTATTGGCTGCTCTCGAGGTTGTTGATGCAGGGATGGAAACTTATTCAACCATTGCTCTTATTGTTAGATCATCTGTTAAATAATTAATATTGTTTGTGTTAATTCAGTCTGGAGAGTGTAAACTTACAGGTCCATTTTTAAATGGACTATTACTGTTTAACCATAGAGCCTGATAATGTCGGAACTGTAAATTTTAGTCTCATATTCAGAGAAGTGCTATGCTACACATGGAATGTTTGGACTTTTAAAGAGCTAATTATGTAATTTGGAAAATAAATAAGGTAATTTGAGTGGTACTGGCTATTTAGCTGCTTGGTCTCAGCATCAATAGTTTTAGTGTAATGTGATCATCATTTGGTGAACCCCCAGGGGTTTACACACAAGCCAATTTTGTGCCATGCGGTATGTTTGTGAAGTGTTTGTGAAATAACATAGTCTTTTATGTCATTTTGTTTATTCAATTTGCTAGTTAGGATGTGGCCAATCTGGGAACCCAGAACCAAATAAGAATGAAAAACAGTGCCCTCTGCTGTTTGTACTATCTTACTTGGCTCTGGGACAATGGCGACGTAGCACCCGTGCGCAAAGGAAAACTGGGTTTTGGTCTGCCTTCAGCTTTCACTTCCGGTGGTGCCACTATGTTCTCATTCCCACTAACAATATTTCTACACGGAACACTAACACCACTTCTCCCAGAGAACATGGATCGTTTTGGTTATAAGCCCACTTGTTTCTATGATGAAAGAGTAAGTTAAAATGTGAATATCTTTCCGTGGTTTTGTCTGCTCCGCGGACGCTATTGTTAAATTCATTTGGGTTTGTTTCGAGGGGGAAAGATCGACGGACACGTGAATCCCGCCCACTACATTTGATTGGGTAAAGCGCGGCCTGCTTCCTGATCTGAAGGCACGCCCACTTGTAGCCCAGTGCGTACATGTTATGACGAGCCTTCACGACAGATTCCAACACAGAGCAGAATCTGTTCTTGAGAGATTAGGATGTGGCAGATGCATGTGTCATTGTGTGCTTATTTGTGAACATCATAACAGCGTGCTCGGGTGGCGCAGTGGTAAAGTCCCTGCCCACCACCACGGAGGTTGTGGGTTCGATTCCACCGCGGTGCATCCGACTTTGTCGAGCGTCTACACGAACAGCCCGTGTTCGGGGTAGTGAAGGGTGATAATAGTCACTGCACGTGCTCCTAGGGCTGGGGCGGCACCGGTCAGCAGGGAGTGTTGAGCGGGAGGAGTAGGGTGAAGGCTTTAAGACCTATAACGCATCTGTGTCACTTTAGATTTCTTTGGCTATTCAAAAATAGCAGATATACAAGCTCATAGCGCGGCACTGAGTGCCGCGCTATGAACTTGTAGATCTGCTATTTTTGAAAAATCGTGAAAAAATATTTTTTTGATTTTTTTCAAAAATCTGTTAGGATTTAGAAAACATTTTTAAGAATCGCCTCAGGTCTCAATGGGTTAATGTCCTCCCAGTGGGGGCTCCTCACTGCCAGGTGAGTCAGTAGGTATACAACAGCAGTGACAACACAGAAATGTGTGTGGGGAGGAGAACTAAATTGGGGGAGAAAAAGGGGTAAAATGGAGTAAATAAATGAATAACAGCGATGTGTATAAATCTGAGGGTGTCCACCAAAAACACTCTTCACTTCATTGCCCACATTGCAGGAAAGTGTGTGGTTCCAGAATTGGCCTCTTCAGTCATCTGAGGACCCACAATTAAGGACTGTGATTGCCGATAAAAAGATATACATTAAATCTGTTGATTCACATCAACCTAATTCCTAAGGGGATGATTCACTGTTAAACAAAATAAAAATGGTTATTGCAATGATTTTGAACAGTTCATTCATACTACTCTGACAGCAGTAGTGGGTGTTGTGCGTGCTGCAGAAAAAGTTAGCACTACCAACAAAAGCTATTTTACGCAGAGTTATGTTTAATCGTACAGTGTCATTTTCATATTATGCCTATTAGCTTGGCTGCCCTCTTGTCTAGTGGTTCCCAAATGGTGTGACACCCTGGTGTGCCTTGAGACACACATTTTTATGGCCATCCTTCATTTTGGGGTGTTGATATTATAGCAACTAACTTGCATTTAGAAATCCCCACGCTTCGGTAGTGAGAGATCTCCGATTATCTGGCAATGCGAGACTAAGGCAGGAGTGGATCAGCATTCCAGAACTTATGCTAGTGTGAGAGTGATTTTTAGTGGTAAATAGTAATAGTAGAGCCGTGTGTATTTGTTTTAGTGTGTGTTTGTTTATATGTGGACATTTGGTGCAGTGGATTAAAGATGCTGCAGCAGTGACTAAACCCATAAGAGCCAACCTTATGCCTGCTTGCAGCTCATGCCACTCTGCTTACAGACATACATTTTAATGTATTCATGCTTTGGTCCAGCTATGGGTCGTACATAATCTATCACACTATTGAGGGCTATGACATTCAAATATTTGCTTATGGTGGCTAAGTGTATGCATCTATTGGAAGTCATTCGTAGACTTGTCATACACGTGTGTATGTAGGATTCCGTTTGTGTCTTAGAGCTCAGCACAGCTTTGTCTCTCTCTCAGCTAGACTTGCACTTTCAGGGCCTCAGGACAACTAGCTTAACCAGTGTGTATGTTTGTGTGTGTTTATGTGTGTCTGTATTGAGTGTAATCTTATCAGGAATACCTTTCTCTGACAGCTCCATAGACAAAAAGATCAGGTCCTTCCTCAACGTCTATTAAACCCATATTGGCTTGTTAATTGAAACACCATCATGTGTTTGTGTGTGCAGATTTATGGCTGTAACTCAAGTGATTATTATGGTCCAAGTGACCCTGTGGGACCCCCACAGACAGATGACTCAGCAGACCTGACCAAAGCATTCACTCATGTTGATGGAGCCTTGGAATGAATCTATGTCAGTCCTGGCTCCAGCTACTGCTGGGGCTGGGTGGATGGAGCCCTCAGCCTACACTCCCTTAATTAAAATGGGGAATGGTAGGTGCACGTGAGGCCACCGAACCCCACCCCCCTTAGCCTTCAGTGGGGCAATGCTGATGTTTGATGTGCTTGTGGGGACTGCTGTGATTTCAATGTCGATGCTGAAACCCACCCCTCCTCACCTCCTCAAGTAAGCAGGAAGACTTCTTCATTCAAATATCACTCTCTGTTTCTTGGTTAAAAAAAAACTAGAACTAGAACTAGAATCTAGAACCAAATAACCGCATAATCCAATGCCTTTTAGGTACACTTCCTCGACAAGGGATAGTTAAGGACTCAAGGAAAACTAGCTACTAAATCAAGGGCTCCCAAACGTTTCAGGCCACGACCCCCCCAAAATAATCATATTTGAACTGGGGACCCCCACCTTGACAGGCACTTGGAATTGTAGGCATTACATTTAGTTTGACTCGGATCCAAAAAATATTGTGAAAATAGCCTAACTACTAGTGCGAGGCGTTGTGAGCTTGTAGATACGTTAATTTCACAATGTTTGTCTCTTTCTTACTTAATATTTGGCCAATATGGTATTAAAAAAGGTCTTAAAAGTCATTAAATTGTAACTTTAGAAATGTGCAGATACCCTGTATGCACTTATACTGTATGTTGGTTTGTTTACTGTTGAGTGAGAAAGCAATGTTGCACATTAAACTAATCATCTAGGGACCCCCCAGTTCCGACCCCCAGTTTTGGAACCACTGTACTAGATGGATGGAAACTAATAGGGACCCAAAACATGACACATCAAGAAAAATGCCTAATCACTATATAAATATTACTCTGCCACTGATTAGAAATTATAGCCTAGTAAGCCTACCAGTTGAGTGACGCTTGCAGAACTCGCCTTGCCAATAATGATGATACAACACAACCTCTTGTGTAATATTGCTTAAATAAACAATAGTACAAATATTCAAATATAAAAAATGAGGACCTTCTTAATTGTTAAGTGATTTAGTGTTGATTAAGGATTTGATTGTATTTACAGTGATCCTGACTCTGTAGCCACTGACCGTATTAACATGGCAGCCATTTTGCTCTTACGTCATTCTCGAAGTATGACATAAGAATAAAATGATGACAATCCTTTCTCTGTGTGTAATTAAAGGTAGGGTAAGTGTAATTTTTTGGTTAAAACAAAAATGTTTTTGTTAAAAGGCACTATATTCTGATAGAGTTGCTATAGAGTTTTTTTCCAGTAATAGGGGTATCCCTGTCTCTCCAGCTCTTTGATAAACAGAAAATACATTTTCAGGTGGGTGACAAAGTTTCTGACAATCAGGAGAGAGTACCCATTCATCAGCTTCATTTTTGTAGTGTTCCAGTTCCAATTTAACTTGTTCAATCTGTATCCTGTCTGAGTTCTCTATCCTGATTGGAAAAAATTGGTATCCTGCTTCCTGACCTGAAAATGCATTTTCTATTTAATAAATAACTGGAGAAACATGGAGACTCCTGTTACTGAACAAACACTCTATAGCAATGAGTACTATCAGAATATAGAGCTATTTAACACTTATTTTAACCAAAGAAAATCACTTACCCTACCTTTAAAGAATTTATGAAATTGTTCATAATATGCTCATCCTTCTCTGAGACACCGACCATTCGTTGATGCTTGGCTA
>NC_137608.1:30549231-30581731 GCF_963280865.1 Gymnoscopelus braueri
GCCCTCCCCTGAGACCGAGAGCGGGTGGAAAGAAATGGTGATGGCACCATTTATATAAGATGGCACTGCCATCTTATATAATGAATACTAGTGGGGACCAATTATATGAAGATTGGTTGAAAATGATTAAAGTCGTCCTTTAAAAGACACCCTCTGGCTTGTCTATTCTTCTTTGCTGATAGCTGGAGCAGACTTCAACTGACGGTAACCTCCACTGGGTGTTTTCTCTCTCTCTCTCTCTCTCTCTCTCTCTCTCTCTCTCTCTCTCTCTCTCTCTCTCTCTCTCTTGTCTTCCTGTCTGTCCTTACTTCACCTGTCCTGCTCCTTCTTTCATCACTCCCTACTCTGTCACTCTCTCCTTCTCTCACCCCTCTCTCCCTCGCTAATCTTAAGTTAAAGAGAAAATATAGCTGAGCTTGAAGCGGTGCAGGACAGTTAGCTCTGCTGGTAATAGAGAAAATGTTTGTCAGAGCATAGAGCTGTGACTTTTGCCTCGACACATACAGCAGACACCAACCTATAATTGCCTGCACACTGGAGGAATGTCACAGCATTTTGTGTGTGTGTGTGTGTGTGTGTGTGTGTGTGTGTGTGTGTGTGTGTGTGTGTGTGTGTGTGTGTGTGTGTGTGTGTGTGTGTGTGTGTGTGTGTGTGTGTGTGTGTGTGTGTGTGTGTGTGTGTGTGTGTGTGTGTGCGCACGCACTCTTGGAGTTACACATGTATAAATTAACACGGATGATTGTACTGTGTGTTTTGTGTGACCATGTTATAGCCTTGTGGTCTTAATCCAGAACCAAAATAATTGCTGGGTCAATAAGGTGGCTACTGTATGTCTCACTCCCTCCTTTGGGTCAAACAAAATCTGTAACCGATAGCTTGACTAACACTGTGTGGTTTCCACATGTCTAAATGGGTGAGAAAGACATTCCAATTCAATATCACAAATGTTTTCATCAAGAGTGTTGTGTTCAATCATGTGCTCGTGGGATGAACATGAGATATTGCTAATGAACACATCTACATGCCATTCTTTGTAACGGAACCTGTAGAAATGTTCTCACCCAGAATGCTGGCTAGCAGGATACAGGGGGCAATTTGTAGACTATGTTTTAAGGTCAACTTCAACAGTAGCATAAACAGGCCGACATTTCAGCTGCTGTCCCTCTTCAGAGCAATGCCACACATGTTAATCCTGTGGGAATTAGTCAATATCAACCAGTTCACTTTCTCCCTCCCATCTGTCTGCATACCTCGTTTATCTCACATTTTATCCTGCCACAAAGAAAGACTATAATCTCATGTTTGTTTTTCCTACACGTAGTTAAGTATCTTATGGAAATGCCCCCAGGTCAGGCATCTTATCCTCTCCTGGTGGGAGTAACATGACATTCGAAGACATTTTCATCTCTGCCCTCCTGTCATTTAACCCCCCTCCCCCTTTTTGTTGCCCTTGGTCTAAAGGTTGAGGATCAACCTTCTCTCTTAAGTCCTTCTGTTTTCCCATCATTCATCAGTTTCTCTTCCTTCCCCACATCCCCTGCCGTCACTCCATTCAAGGCATTTTTGCATCGCTGCTTCCTGCTGACTCGATTAAACTGGATCCATTTTATCACTCCCTCCCTCTCCTATATTCCCTCATGTTTCTGCTGTCTCACACTCACCTTCTTGGTCTATTGGGCATTCCATCATTCTGATGCTATGTGGCAATTGACATATTCCACTTATTCTTTCACATTATGATATTTAATATGAGTGTGAAATGAATGTTTCTACCAGATTGGGGCCAGCGTTTGCCAATATTTATATATTTTCTGTTTATTTTTCATACCGGGTTTGCTCTTTTTGAGTGGTGCCAACCACTCCTACATTTGACCGTGTCTGTGTGTCCGTCTGTGTGTCTGTGTGTCCGTCTGTGTGTCCGTATGAGCACGGCCTCTCTGTATGTTTGAGCACAGCCTCAACAGCTGCGGCTGATTGCAACACAAAGATGCAACCATACAGGTACAGGTACAGTACAGTACAGACCGTACAGTACAGTACAGTACAGTACGTACAGTACAGTACGTACAGTACAGTACAGTACAGTACAGTACAGTACAGTACAGTACAGTACAGGCACAGGTAGAGGTACAGTACAGTACAGTACAGTACAGACCGTACAGTACAGTACAGTACAGTACAGTACAGTACAGTACAGTACAGTACATTACCGTACATTACCGTACAGTACAGTACAGTACAGTACAGACCGTACAGACCGTACAGTACAGTACAGTACAGTACAGTACAGTACAGTACAGACCGTACAGTACAGTACAGTACAGTACAGACCGTACAGTACAGACCGTACAGTACAGTACAGTACAGACTGTACAGTACAGTACAGTACAGTACAGACCGTACAGTACAGTACAGTACAGACCGTACAGTACAGTACAGTACGTACAGTACAGTACCGTACAGTACAGTACAGTACAGACTGTACAGTACAGTACAGTACAGTACAGACCGTACAGTACAGTACAGTACAGACCGTACAGTACAGTACAGTACGTACAGTACAGTACCGTACAGACCGTACAGTACAGTACAGTACAGTACAGTACGCACAGTACGTACAGTACAGTACAGTACAGGTACAGTACAGTACAGTACAGTACGTACAGTACAGTACAGTACGTACAGTACAGGTAGAGGTACAGTACAGGTACAGTACAGTACAGTATTTACAGTACAGTACAGTACAGTACAGTACGTACAGTACAGTACAGTACAGGTAGAGGTACAGTACAGTACAGTACAGTACAGTACTGTACACACACACACACTTTTGAGTAAAAATACTTAAAATGAGTAAGAATACTTAAAATGAGTAAAAATACTTAAATATTAGTAAAGATACTTTAAAGTTCCTAAACTGAGTAAAAATACTTTGAATGAGTAAAAATACTTAAAATGCGTAAAAATACGTACAAATCTGTACAAACATTTTAAAGTACTTAAAATGAGTAAAAATACATTGAAGTCATCAAAGTCTGTAAAAAGTAACTAATGAAATGAACTCATGAAAGGCACCACTCTCTTCACACTGGGTGTGATTTTTTATTTAGGCCTAGTTAGTTGCATGAACATGGTTCTTTGATTGCCGTTTAATTTCAGTTAAAGTTAAGTAAAAAAAAAAAAATCACTTTTTCATACCTTGTCTTTCTTTCCCTGAACTGTTTTGTTGTGTATTTTCAAACGACACACACAGTTTTTATATAATGCTCCTACCTAGAACATCCCCCACTAAAGAGATGTGCATGTTAGTGTGAATGCGATGTGTGTCTGGTGAGGTGAGGTCTAGGGTAGACCAAGACTAGACCCAATCCTAATCCCAATTGGATTGAACTGCCCTCGACTAGGTAATGGCCCTTCAGAATGGACGTTGGGGTTGAAATGGGACACCTTTACTTCTCTTGTCTCCCCTTAGTGGCTGTTTGGAAGATGGTTTGAATCTATTGGATTCCCCTGTTATGTCATCAATATGATGACAAAATTGGGAATCTAGGAGAAAATGTTTTTAATGCTCACAAACATGACTTCCAATATGTTTTAATTAGAAATAGCTTTATTATCCCAAAGCTTCACTTTAATGACAAACATATATATATATGATATGTGTACTTGATTTACTCCCTGGAATGTTACAGCATGATTATAACATTATAGTACTATCACTATACAGTTCATTTTAAAGCCTGGTGCTTGCTACCATTATAAACTATTATACTAACAAATCTGACCAAATGTGCAGGACAGAATAAGACAGATATCTGATGTTCACACATCATATATTTCACTGTAACATTAGTCCTGTCCATAATATACTGTATGTCTCCCCTGCACTGACTTCAGACAAACAGAGTGCAGAACATTTGCTGCTGGGTTATTTTTAGGTTCATACATGCAACATGGAAATAATGTGCTGTCACAGTCTCACAAATCCTCGTTTTTACACAGTTCTATTGAGATGGTGAATAACGATTTTCTCACATGTTTGTTATAATGATCCAATTATTCCTTTGCATATAATAATATAATAATATTTGCGATGATACTTGCATTTATGGGCATCTTTCCCCATACCGGTAGCCACGTTCCATGTTCAAATTTGGGAATTTTGTGTGTGTGTGCGTGTGCGTGTGTGTGTGTGTGTGTGCTGTACGCATGCCTGTGTGATCATCCATAGGCCTGCACAGTCATCCAGGCATCAGCTCCCGTCACCAGCAAGATTAATGTTAAGTGGAAAAAATATAGCTGTGTAGACACATCAGGACAGAATAGCAAAGGGGGTGAGGGCAGCAGAGGTCAGAGGAAGAGATGGATGGAGATGGATTGAGGTATCGTCTAAGAAACATGATGTGAAGGGTACATGGGCAATATAGACATTTGTGGAAAATATAAGCTGTAAAAAAGTACAGTATGTCTGTATTTAAATCTCTACTATGTACATCTCTTACTGATGGATTGATGGAAGAGGACAGGTGAAGGATGAGTTGGGATGGTAACAGGATAGGTGGGCACAAAGGAAGAGTGGGCGTCTCGGTGTTGAATTGTCCATTTTTTCCAAAATGTAAAAACTTTTAATATTTGGAAAATGTTTTTAAGTAATGTAAAGTATAAATGATTAGAACATGCTTAAACATTTGACAGTTAAGGTCTAATATTTCTATAATTGCTACAAATTGCTGCAAAACCTGTATATCCAGTCATTTTGGGGTATAAACAGGAAGTTGAAGGATATAAAAATTGATAATGATGTACCGTGCATGTTCACATCATGTATACTATACATTACTTAAGGCAATTATTTTAATATTGTATTTTTTTACATTTTGGACAAAATAGCCAATTTTACATCGAGGTGCCCAGATGTCCCTAGTGCCCACCTATCCTGTATCCGTTGGGATTAGCTTCCCCTGCTGGTCAGAGCAGGGATGGACTCAGATTTAGACTCCCTGTGACTTCCACATGCAGCATCATCAAGTTTATACAGTCTGACACGCTCAATAGCCTAATGGACCTGATCTTGAACCAGCCACAAGATACAGTATGAACATCATTATCACTATTTCACTTTTAGGACGAGATTAGACTAAAGGAGAGAGAGAATAGGATACACTGTAGGTACTCAGCAACATCAATCACTGAGCTGTTCCAATACTGTGGAGATTGACACATCTTTCCTCTCACCAATCAAGCATGCAGTACACACTCTAAATGTGGTAGCCATTTCTCAGGCTCATTGCAGTGATTTAATGCTGAACTGCAATATTGTTACGCAGTCATGAATTATTCATTAAGTTATGGATTCCAGCACTTCAGGCTGAGGGGTAGGGGCGAGGGGATATGAGACAGAGAGTTGGAATTCAAGGGTGAAGAGATCTTCAAAATGAAATGTACAATATTCTCAATGAAGTATTATAGTAGGCTGACCTGTTATTCTCTAACTAACAAGATGACAACCAAATGCTAATGATTGTGCAGATATTCCTCATTCTGGCCATACAGTACAGTATATGTTTGTCCTTAGGTACACCTAGTCAAATGGCAATATACTGTGGTCCATATGATTTATTATTTGTCACTGTTGGGCTACCTGCCAATAGAATGCCTCATCGCTCTGTGCTTGTCTCGTAAATTCATCACATGGCTTCGGTCAACTCCACATAGATACCACGGGTCACTTCTATAAATAACTACATTACCACATGCATTATGTAGGAGGACTCACCGGTGAGTGGTTTATTTAGTGATTCGGTATTAAGCGAAAGTTATATAAAGGTCCGCCTGGTTCCAAAGCAGTCTGCCGCTGCTGCATAGGCCGGTTTGGAGCGGAAATCGATAGTCTTTGAGCAGATTATTATCATTTTTTCTTTCTTTTTGAGGGAGGGAATCTGGGCTTGGCAGCATTTCATCAGTGACATGACAGGATGGCAGAAAGGGAGAATGATGTCACAGGGAAGCCCCCAGTAGTGGTATCCAACATGGCCCTGGCAGACCCTCTGCATAGCTCATGAATATTCAGACAGAGTGGATCGATGATGCAGGGACCGCCATGTCGAGAGGGAGAGGAAGGTTGTCAGCACGAGGAAGGGATTTAGTCATGTTTATGAGGGACACATGAATAATTACTGGCCCTGAGTGTGCTCGTATGTTCATAAAGTATGTGTGCACAGTAAAATCCTCACTGTTAATGTATCCATTTGTAACTCTTGAGGGTGTACAAATTTAACCAAATGGACATAGTTCAATACATTTTGAGGATTTTACTGTGTGTTTGCATGCATATGTGTGGGTGAGTGTGCGCGTCTGTGAGTGACAGACTGTTGGTGACTGCACAGTAGTGTTGGCTCGTTCTTAACTTCCCTGCACTGTGAACGTGAGTCCAGGGCTGTGTTGTGGACCACAGCACTGCACCAACATGAATGATTTAACAAAGGGAGAGGTGAGCCCCATCCTCCATCTAACATGATGCACACATCCACTCACTGTTGACTTGGATGGCCAGAACGGGCCAGCTGGTTGTATTAACATTTTGATGAACAGATTGGATTCCACTGAGACATAGGCTACTTACAGTAGGGTTTGTGTGGGTTTGTGTTCAGCTGCACTAGAGTTGGCATTGCTGCAGTTCACCACTCTGCGAGTTCACTCCTACATCCATCAGTGTTCACACATGCCCGCCTTGCACATTTTGTGTGTGCGCACTGTGCAGTCATACACAAGTTTGAATACAGGAGAGAGCAGGAGGAACCACATTTGTATTACTTAAAATGTAACTTATTAACCACATGTTCCATATTATGGACAAACTTCCAAACTTTTCCATATGCCAAAAATGTTAACAGCAAAAATAGCAGATATACATCGATCGGCTATTTTTGCTATTTGTCATAGGATGAAATATAAAAGTGAAGTGGTTAACATAACTCATTATGTATAAATTGTCTGGGATTGGGTTTATACCCAATTGAGCGCATACAGTACGAAAATACCACACATTGTTCATTACAATGTTGTTCCACTCAGCATGTGTATGGTTTTATTCACGGTTATACATCATCTTGTCTACTCTGTACTGTACGTGCAGTAGTACAGTATGGCCTCCACTGGACTGCAGCCAATGGCCACAGTCATATACATTCATAAGCTTGTTTTTTTATTAATGTTAAAGGTCAGGCATGACGTGTGACAGTGTCTCTAGTGTTCTCCCATTACTGTCGCCAACAGTTAATGTAGCTGTTGTTATCAGCTGTTTCTCATTCAGCTGCAGAGAATCACAATTTGTTGTATTTTTTCCAGTTTACAATAACCTGTCCTTGGCAGCATTGATTATTCTCCCTTCACCCCACAACCACTTAAGCCCTATATAATATATGTATATAATACTTCATGGCATGATGAATAGCGGAAATAGCAGATCTACAAGCTCACCACGTATCACATCACTTGTATATCTGACATTTACGCTTTTGTTTGTTTGTTTGTTTGTTTGTTTTTGTTTGGGTTTTGTTAGGGTTTTTGCCTGTAATAATGACATGCCCAAAATTGGGACGCCAGGTTGAAATTGGCTAAACAGACTAGAGGTCTCCTAGTGGTTCCGTCTGCATCGCCAAAAAGGTACCTCGGTACCCTTCTCAGTACATAAATCAGTCGTATGATACCATAATAGTCAATGATAATACCTTTGACTAGCTTTAACTGCACTTCAAAATGCCTACTTCTGATCCAGCTTTATCCTCCCACACTATCAGCATGTAGGATTGCACTCAAACTGCATTACAATCTGAACCACCACACTATAGAACACAACCATTGGTTTCTCTGTGCACCATTCTCTATCTAGTTCTTTCCATATACATTATATATAAAGTAAGGGCTAACATAGTCAATCAGCCATATGATGAATTTCCCAATTTAGAGCTAGTGATAGTGAGTTTCGCCAATGCCAACGTATCTGTTAATTATAATACATTTTTGCATTACTTTTAGACATGTACTTCTGGATGTTACTGTAAATAACAACATGTACTATAGATGCAGTTTCAGAGTCATTCCATATTGGCACGGTGATTGGTTTAATAAAGGTACAGTGGATGGACAACAGAGACAGTGGAATAAGGATGCTCATGTCCATGTTAAAGACTACACATGTGAGGAGGACACGTTCTGTAACATTGGTGGAAGGACATGTGTATGTCAGAGATTAATGACAGTAAACTACATAGCCGGCGTGTGTGTGTGTGTGTGTGTGTGTGTGTGTGTGTGTGTGTGTGTGTGTGTGTGTGTGTGTGTGTGTGTGTGTGTGTGTGTGTGTGTGTGTGTGTGTGTGTGTGTGTGTGTGTGTTCATAGCAGATTGAGGAGGGCGTTGGAGGTGACTATCTAGCGTGACACTTCCTTGACTGTTCATTTTTCTTTCATGCTCCATTTGTTCAACATGGTTCAACAGTCTGCTGTCTAAGGCCAAATTTATAGTCTGTCGCATGACCGTGTCGCTTGTCCGACGAGTGACACTGTCGTGCGACGGAGCGTAAATTGGCTTTATGGCTGGAGCTATTTTAAGGATTGTCTTCTGTTTATAGATGTTGCTTTTTCCATCCTAGTAAGGCCATTTGTTGAGACTGTTATCTCCATTCAGCATATTTCCAATGTCCTTCCTGGTGAGGTAAGCACAGTGTACACTACGAGACAGTACTATGTGCAGTGCTATTAGTAGTATTGCAAC
The DNA here is from genome assembly GCF_963280865.1 of Gymnoscopelus braueri. Classification (NCBI taxonomy): domain Eukaryota; kingdom Metazoa; phylum Chordata; class Actinopteri; order Myctophiformes; family Myctophidae; genus Gymnoscopelus; species Gymnoscopelus braueri. The sequence continues at coordinate 30,558,003 of NC_137608.1, forward strand.
AGCAAAACTCTAAACTTTTGAGAAAAAGTTTAACTGTTCAATTCTCATTTAATTGGTTCATTTCACAGGACTCCACTGCTGTGTTATTTATTAACTTTGAGTTGTTGAAAGATACTGATGATAATGATGATGATGATGATGATGATGATGATGATGATTTTTCATCTTGTTAAGGTGTCATGTCGTCAGTGTGAATTATTGATCAAACTGTTTATGTGACGGCCCTCTGAGCATTCATCTGGAGCAGTGTGCTCAGCACACTAATTGTTTTTGACTAGAATGTGTTTTGTTTTTCTCTTTTAATGCAGTTCATGTGTACACCTTCACACACAGAGGGCTCTTTGAATATTTTTCCCACAGTGTCTCCTAGTACAAACAAGTCTCTTCAGTGGGGTCAACAGTAATTGTACCTCTTCTCTTGCTTTTCTTCCTCCACTCAACCCCTCTCTTTATTTCCATCTTCAAGTAAAATGTCCACTTTGGCTATATCCAAAGTTCCAAACTTCTCCACTCCTCATTCTCTTGTAGTTCGTCTCTTTCTCTCTCCCTCTCCCTCTCTCTCTCTCTCTCATCAGCTCTTATGTTTCTATGAGGCTCATGTGTTTTTCTCTCTTCTATCCCTCTCCTCTTTTTCTTTCTCCAGTCCTTGAACTGACTCCCCATTCTTCCACATCATGCACATGTTTTCTAAAATTCTAATCTTAGTTGACGAGCCCCTTGACCTTGCTCTCGACCATCAAAACCCATCTCGAGTGCATTGCTGTTTCAGCGGGGGTTCTTGAGGTGTTATAGGACGCAAGGAACTTGTTATTTGCCTGGTTTGGATGGCAAATACACACAGAGTGGTGTATTTTTTTCTCAGCCATAGGTGTGCCATGAACAGGAGTTGTATGTACTCAACTGTACTCCTGTTGTTGAGTGAAGGCAAGAGGGAAGTGGGGTTAGTTTAAATATCGGCTGACAATTGGAATTTTCAGTTCTGGAGACACCCCCCCCCACTTGCACTTGTAATAGGCTGCTTCCTAAAGGGCTGATTCTGCATTGCTATTGCAGATTTTTTGTTTGAGCAATTAACATGGTTTGTGCTTGTGTATATTATTTATTTCTCTCTCACAGTTTTTTTGGATCCATGGTTATGGCCATGACACTACATACAATAAAATAACTGATAATCGATAATTTAACCAAATCTATCCCTATTTTGCGCATGTCATCAGGTGAAATGTTACAAGAAATATATTTCAAAATAGTTAAAATATCTAGCTCACAACGCATTGTGTGCTTGTAGACCTGCTATTTTACCTTTTTGTGCACGACACCGTATGAAAGTATGAAATTGTGGTGACAGTAATTGATAATCGATTCATTGATGTAAAAGATATAAAAAATCTGAATCAGTTTCTCACTTCCAGAAGAGTAGACACACTCAGCATACATGGGAGCAATATACTGTTCCCCATAAATCATGATGCTTGTCACATTAATAACATACACATATTTAAAAAGACATTAAGATCATAAAAAAGAGCAGCATAAAACTAAGAAAGAACAGGATAGATAAAACATTGCAGATGCATTTACAGCAAATATTGTTGCTGTCAGGTAGAGACCTTGTATGTCCAAAACCGTTGCTTTGTTATTATTATTTTAAAAACATTTTAAAATAATAAAAATAGCCGATCTACAAGCCCAAAACGCATTGTATCGTGTCGCGTTGTGAGCTTGTAGATTGGCTACTATCACTACTTTTGTACAACACTCTTGTATGATGAAGTAGGGCATTCATTTATGATACAATTAATAGTTGAGATATGGAGATATGAGGTTTCTGCCTGATAGAAACGATATGCAATGTATAGTAGTCATAGTGCAGTGCTATTCTCAGAATTCTGACATTATTAATCAAAAAAGTAATCGATAGATAAATCGTTCAGTGTTAAACACCCTCCTGAGGGTTGGACATCGCTGTGGTGACCAGCTACATTGAAGGGGTCGGGTTCTATCTGCAGTTGAAAAAGAAGTAAAGCGAGTAGAGATAAGTAGAGCAGAGACGAGTTAATCCGGTATTATTCACATAACGCAGAATTTACATCAGCAGAGGTGACCCGATTAGGGCGCTTACCAGATAGGCTCTAATGACAGCGAGTCCCTTGTTCGATTCGTGGCCGGCTGGACCTTTTGCTGCTATCTCTCTCCATGTTTCCTGCCTTTCTGCATCAGAAAACCCCCCAGTATTCCCACAAGCAGCGGTGTTATCACTTCATCGCAAAATGCGATCAAATGGGCATGTCCAACAAAGCTCTGCCTGGCACAGAGCGCACAGACAGGCAGGAGAAGTACAGAGTAGACACTCAATGCTCATCTCTGGCAGCTTGTTTTGTAAGCGACTCATACATTTTAGGTACGAATTAGGTCATGTTGGTTAATTTCACAATTAGTTTAAAACTTCATTATCAATATTCGCTACTTTCATACAATAGTCTGTTTCTGTTCTTCTGAAGTGGTGTCTAGTGTCTACGCCTAGTCCATGCCCGCTCTGTCTCACCACACAGTGGCAGCGGAAAAGTTGAACTTTTCTCAACTTTGATGCTTTGCTTTTGCTGGCTCCACTTTCTGCCACAGAGGTGAAAGCAGCAGAACCCCGCCGCTTTCTCAGAACACAGCAGCGAAATACTGCTACTGGCATGAATTCAGCAAAGTCAGACAGACAGACAGACAGACAGACAGACAGACAGACAGACAGACAGACAGACAGACAGACAGACAGACAGACAGACAGACAGACAGACAGACAGACAGACAGACAGACAGACAGACAGACAGACAGACAGACAGACAGACAGACAGACAGAGACCTTTGCAGTTAGGGCTGGCCCTGCTATTGCAATCCAGACAAAACATACTGTACTGCATGTATACTGTAGTTTTTCTATAATTGAGACCCTAAAGTACATGCTATATAATTATTTGATATGATGCTGTACTGTAGTTTGGGGAGGTAGCCTAATTATGTACAGTGAGCTTGTCAACCAGACATTCGAGACCGCTGACCATCTACAGAGGTTTACATAATAGTCAATGCTATATTATGTAATATTAGGTAGTGCATCGCTTAATGCACTGCCCCCCCCCCATTCAAATATTCAAATATTGACTTGCAAAAGAATAAAGGCAAGCAACGTTCAAGGATTCTACTGCAACATGGTTCTATGAAAATAAGCAATGAGGGGGACAACAGAAAGATGAAAATGGTGGGGAGCCCCTTCTCTGATGCATCCATTCCTTTTCTGTTGGTCTCTATTCTTCTGTCTCTATTTCCCTTTTGTTTTCAGTTGGAGCTTATTAGTCTTGGCTGATGTCATTATCGTCTATATCAATGGGACAACTCCACCGAGGTGTCCTCTGGGACGTGCCTTCTTGGCCTTCTTTATCTCTGGCTCTATCTCTCTTGCCACGCTAAGGTGTCATCCACCAGCGCGTGCCCCATTTGTACACCAAAACGGCAAATGAGCGAGGGAAGAGTAAAGAGAAAGAAAGACGGGGACCAGGGTGGACGGTAGGAAGCCAGAGAGAAAAAAAGAGAGAAAGATGAAGGGTGGAAAAAGGGATGGAGGAGAGGTGTTGGAGAGAGGTGATGAAGAGGATGAAAAAGAGGAAGATCCATGAAAGCAGCTTGACTGTCAACCAACTCAGTGAACCTCGCAGTGCTGATAAGGAGGATCGGAGGAATAATGGCAATTCTGAGCTATTTATAGATTTTTGCAATGCACCATGCGTGCTCTGCATCTAAATCTGTGTCTGTGCATGTACAAAGGTGTTACATACTGTATGACGGATGGTGTTTGTGCAAGGGTATGTGCGTATGCATGCATGTGTGTGTGTGCATGTGTGCGTGCGTGTCTGGGTCTCTGTCCCAGCAGCATGCACATGGGTGTAGGTCTGTGCCACGTGCCATTAGTGCTGACTAGTACAGAGACAGGGAAGGGCTGCAGTGAGGAGCTCAACGTGCCCTATTCATGAATAGAAAATTGCTTTTCAGCAAGTGTGTGTGTGTGTGTGTGTGTGTGTGTGTGTGTGTGTGTGTGTGTGTGTGTGTGTGTGTGTGTGTGTGTGTGTGTGTGTGTGTGTGTGTGTGTGTGTGTGTGTGTGTGTGTGTGTGTGTGTGTATGAAGGCTGTATAGGTGGTGCATATGTCAATACTGCAGATAGATGGATCCCTGAGACTGCATCACTGCATGCGTGAAGACAGCTGCATGTCTGTACATAACATGCATGTACAATACGTGTATGTAAATAGAGTGAACGAAATCCTCTAAGGACGAGGAGTAGAATACTACTGTACATCATATTTCTGAGGCACTCATGTATAATGAGGCATATACATGTATAAAAATAATAAAATATTAATCTGACTATTTGTATTTTGTTATTTTATTTGTATCCACACTATTGAGAAACAGTAGATCTGCTGTTTTCGAGAATGGATAGTTAAAGTGGTAAATATTCTAATAGTAAATATTCTTACTTAATATTTACTATTCATTGTTGATAAACTATTGATAGACTGTACATATTCATTCTTATTCTGTTGATAGACTGCACTGCACATACAGTACAGTACAGTGTATGTACGTATACTGTATATACTACCCAGACACTCACTGTTGAAATCTCTTGACCCTGTACATAATATTCATTCTTATAGTCACTCTTCGTAGTCTGTACAAACAGTAGTTTTATATTCATTGGTGATAGAAGTATGTTAATTTGTATTTTCCTTGGTGAACGACTGTATACATACATTTATTGATAGATGGTGCACTGCATATGTTCATGCATTCTTTCAGAGACCCAATGTGTATATCTCTGCTGTCCGGCAGAAACCAGCTAACTCAGAAATTCAGGAAATGAAAAAAAGTGGAGTTAGGAGGTTTTGTTCGTCATTGATAAGAACAGCTGAATGGACCTCCAAGCTCACAATGACGTTGGAGGTCAAAAGGAGGTGGAGCCTGGAGTCAGCAAAACCAGCCAAAGGCTTTTGCAGACAGGGTGCGATTTTTCGCACGGAAAAAACGGACAATATCATTTTTTAAATGAACACATGGTTCTCAATGACCTCATGCACACCGGCTCCGAATTTACCGTGCGGCGATGCGAACCCAGTTGGATTTGTGCATATTTTCGCATGCGGTAAAAACTGATTGACTAATCGCACCCTGTCTGCAAAGGCCTTAACTCCGGTGGAGTTAGCTGGTTTAGCAGAAAGTTTGAGGATCCAATGGAGTTAGCTGGTTTTGTCAGATGCGCTTTTTAATGCTTTTCATTGGTTCATTCAGTGTGGGATATGGCAAAGAGCTGGAAACTAATGTGAGCCAGTGATATTTGTTTGCCAAAGTACATTTGAGTACTGTACTTGCACATTTTGTGCGTATCTGTACTTGACTTGACTATTTGTATTTTTGGATACTTTCCCTCGACTACATTTCACAGATAAATATTGTACTTTTGACTCGACTACATTTCTAAGAAAGGAAAAAGTATAGTATGAATTAACCACTTAAGCCCTATTTAAAATATAGTGAAGCGGTTGTAGATTAGCCATTTTCATGAGAGATGTACAGATATGGAAATTCTTGGCCGATACCGATGTTTAAAATAATAATTTAGCCGATACTGATACCGATATTTGTTTATTTTGTTTTTGGTATTATTATTTCCCAGGAAACAAATCAATCTTCTTTATAAGAAATAACTGTTCAGAATTTGCAGAAACACAACATAATTGCCTTGATGCAAGTAACATTAACGAGTGTTAAAGGGATATTTCACTTTCAAAAAAACTTTTGGTCATTTTATCATCTATTCAGGCTTTAGTGACCCCCCCAGACCGTTTTTAAGTTACTTCATTCAATATTTAGATATTTGATATCCATTTTATCAGACACGCCCCCTTCCTATACAAACCCATTATAACTTCAAACTCCATTTTTAACAAGTTAGATTCGTCAAAAATACCCGTCCTTGGTTCTGGTGACTCACCCTGCTCTCCTAATACGCGAGGGGGCCGTGTTTTTTCGATAACTTTTTTCATTTATTTTAAATATTTTTTTTGGAAAATGGGAAAAAAATTATACATTAAAAAAATTAAATAAAATAAATGAAAAAAGTAATCGAAAAAACACGGCCCCCTCACGTATTAGGAGGGCAGGGTGAGTCAGTAGAACCAAGGACGGGTGTTTTTGATGAATCTAACAGGTTAAAAAGGGAGTTTGAAGTTATAATGGGTTTGTATAGGAAGGGGGCGTGTCTGATAAAATGATTATCAAATATCTAAATACTAAATCAAGCAACTTAAAAACGGTCTGGGGGGCTCACAAAAGCCTGAGTAGACAATAAAATGACCAAAAGTTTTTTTGAAAGTGAAATATCCCTTTAAGCATCAGCTGGACAGTGACACACACACCTCAGCTGTGCTGAACTGAAAGTTACTGGAGTTAGTAAAAAAAAAGCCCTTGAATATGACATGATAATGTTTACTGTGATTATGGATAAGCTTCCATTTCATATCACAAACACCATAGAGTAAAAACTCCTTTTTTACTCTATGGTGTTTGTGATATGAAATGGAAGCCGATACCGATATGTGGCCGATATATCGGTGCATCCCTAATTTTCACTATTACTATTTACTTTCTGGAAAATCTTGCCGTTTTGGCATAACATTTCCAAATTGGCATAAAATTTCAAAATTGTACTTTGTAATTTTACTTTGAATAATTAAGTATTTTTAAAAGCAAGTACTCCAGTACTTAAACAAAGGTTAAAATTTGACTCGAGTACTATTTGACCAAGAGTATCTATACTTATTCTATACTTGACTCAAGTACTGGAGCTGAGTACTTTGTCCACCACTGGAGGCAGGCAGTAATGCCCTAGGCGTAGGGTATTACTGCCTGCCTGTTAAAACACATTAACGCAACAGTGTGATAGAGATGCATGCACGGGCACACACACAAATTAACTCATCATCATCAGTAGCTGCAGCTCAGTGTTCGTTTGGACTGAGTCAGCCGAGTCAGCACCATCAGCTGAAGGAGTGATAGAGATGGAGAGATTAGGGAATGGGAAGTGAATGAAGGAGGAATGTGATCTATGGCTTTTAACAACTGGAAGGAAATGCTGTTTCCTTTTCACGGCCGCAAAAGGCAAGATACTTGGACCAGTCTTCAGGTTGTTTATTTGCTTTTCTCCTATGGCGTAGGTCTTATGATCTCTCTACTGTATGGTTCTCTGACACACCGTACATTGTGATATCATATAGCCCATGCTGACCTAACATTGATGTCACATACATAGATTTCACTTCCACTCTCTGCTGGCTCAGCAGAATGGACAACAGCTCACTATACTTCTAGTTTTTCCCATGTAGGCCGTTTTCAGTGGTCTATCAGTGGCAATACCATTATATCTGTATGAAATGTCACTAGGCCTATACACAGATGTTGTATTATGAATATAGCTTCAAAACGTTGGCTGAAGTTGAATGACACAATGCTTCATGGCATGCCAAGCCTGTACACAGTAGATGCAGAGGTTACATTTAATGCTATTCCCCCAGTTTAACTTCCCCTCGTCATTGTGGTCTCCCAACATAACGTCCGTCTCTGCAAACGTGTTGGTTGGTCTTTGTTTTTTAAAGGTTACAAAGACAAAACCATTTTTCTCTAGAATTTGTCTGGCTTAATGAGTTGGCATGCTCATCTCCCTACTCACTGGCTGCTGTTTTTGTCCTATATCCCCTCTTGAGAATATTGCCCTTCAGCTTCAATTTCTCTACTGTGAATCTAATCAGAGCTGCTTGCAATAACGTTTTGTCATGAGAGCCGTGAAGCAGCCATCTACAAGGATTGTATTGCCTGTTCACACTGTAATAACAGTACAGTGCAGTAGGCCCGTCACAGTTATTGCATAATCGTCTAATCGCAATTATTTGAGATAATCGCTGTTATTTTCAGCTATTTACGCTATTTTTTACCTTTTTTGTATACAATTAATTAAAGTCACTAATTTCTTTGTATATTTCAGTTATTTGACCTATCTTCCCTGTGGATTTTTTTATTTCGAACCCTAACAGAAATATATTTTTTGATTAATATGTTCCAATGGTCAATGGCAAAAACACAATTACATCGTTAATCGCAATTATTAGTGTGACAATTAATCGTCAACTTTGCAGCCTTGTTGCTTCTTCTGGATGTTTCATGGATGCATGAGCTGTTTCGTTTGCTTTGGGGTGACTCTTCAACTATATGGCCATGAAAAATGTAATGCTGGAGACATACATACAGTACATATATGTAACCATGTCTGTTAAGCTTGGGCTTATCTCCACTAATATTTAGCATTGTGATACTTCCGCAATATTATATATTGAAAATATACAGTATTGTCATATATTATGATATTTTCGAGGGACTACTTCCCAGTATTGAATATACCCAAGTCCTGCACATGCAGATGAGATGCACATGTGTATGCGAGAGAATGTGTGTACACTTTCACCCACATGTACTGTACAGTGTTGATACTGTACATGTGTATTCAGGGCTGCAGTGGCTCAGGAGGCAGAGCAGCCATCTGGAAACTGGAAGGTCCCGGGTCCGATCCCTGGCTCCTCCTGGCTTTGTGTCCAAGTGCCCTTGAGCAAGACACTGAACCCTTAACTGCTCCCTGCCCACTGCTTCAAATGCAGATGGCGAATTTCCCCACAGGGATCAAATAAAAGTACAGTACAAATAAAAGTGTAAGCGATGAAAAGTGTGACTTAACCACAGTAAAGAGGCTGAGCCTTACTTGTGGCAGTGATAGAGGGGATATTAGTCTTATCTGTCTAAAGAGGAAGGTTAGGGCACCGCTCTGATAGATGACTACTAGGCCCTTGGAGGGGATTCTGCGAACTTCAGCGCTCAGGAGTCACAACAGTGCTCTCATATACTGTACATATATACTCAGTCAGCAAGGTGAGGACACACATGCACATGTGCACGTGTGCGCACGCACGCACACACACACACACACACACACACACACACACACACACACACACACACACACACACACACACACACACACACACACACACACACACACACACACACACACACACACACACACACACACACACACACACACACACACACGTTCATACAGACACAGTCTTTGAAGGGCATCCTCATCTCCCATCCTCGCGTTTGTATGTGCAGTGTGTGTGTGTGTGTGTGTGTGTGTGTGTGTGTGTGTGTGTGTGTGTGTGTGTGTGTGTGCGCGTGTGTGTGTGTGCGCGTGTGCGCATGTGTGTGCGTGCGTGCGTGCGTGTGTGTTTTTTGGCGGATCATAGCTGACGTCAGTACTACGCCCAAATGGAGTACGTCAGTGCTCCATTTGGGCATGCCTGACACGGAACTCCCTATATGGGCATAAAAAGGGCATAGACAGACAGACAGACAGACATGTACAATGGGTACCCTGACAACCGATACAACGGGTATTGCATAACAGGGTGGGGCATGCATTTCCAACTTGCATTGTTCTCGACCTGCATCGTTCCCGAGTAGGCTGGTGCCCAACGAGCACTGGTCTAGTGTAATTCAATTCTTCCTAGTCCAAATGAACATTTCAGATATCTACAATGAAATTCTTCCTATCCACAATTTAAATTTCAGATATCCACAACGTTATTTTTCATAGGACAAATTACATCACTTTTCCCATTCATGTGTATGGAGGGCTATCAATTTCTGTCCAAATTTATGTCGTACAATAGAATTCTTACTATAAGAGAAACTCCGGTAACACTTGCTATGCATCCCATGTCTATAATGCATTATAAGCATACTTATAATGCATTATAATCTGCTTATAACACTGTATAATTATAGTTATAAGAACTCATAAATAATCATAATGCATTATAAAGCATTATAAAGATAAAATAAAGATAAAGAAATCTTTATTGTCCATTAAATTTAACAACCCAGTTTGTTACAATTCATACTTTTTAAATCAGATAAATATATGAAAACTATTCCAGATTTCGATAATGTAATTTTGAATATGCAAAAATGCATTGTGACTAATACAAATGTCATTACTGATATCCACAGTTCATATTATGACTAGTAGCAATTTCAATCCACAATAATTATGTCCACGAATTAATCTGTTGACAAGAGGTAGATAAGATGCCGACTGTCACCAATTATATTTCAGATATCCATAATTCTTTCTTGTAAATTGTATTTCTCCAGTCAAAATTCAATTTAAGATATCTTTAAATCCTTAAAAATACAAGTGACCATTTTTACATTTGATAGACTGGTTATGTACAGATATACAGTATGTAATTAAATTCTTCCTAGTCAAGATTTACATTTCAGATATGCACATGACATTCTTCCTTCCCACAACTGACATTTTGTCATTTTGACTCGGAAAATATGAATTCCAGTAATATCTATAATATATCTAATGTTCAAACAGCTACTGTACTTACCGTACACTTTTAACAGATTTTTTGATATCTTAAACTAAAGGGATATTTCATTTCAACGTTTTTGGGGTCATTTAAAAAAAAAAAGAAAAAAAGATAGACACTACGCCAACCGTCCGGGCCATTTGGGGTCATTTTAACGTCTACTCTGGCTTTTGTGCTTCACTCTGGACAGTTTGAGTCAGTATTTAGATATTTGATATTCATTTTATTGTATATGCCCCTTTGTATACAAACCCAATTTTTTATTGTATTTAAATTTTTCCATTTTCAAAAAGAATCTTCACAAATGTTTTAAAAAAGTAATTGAAAAAGCACCCCCTCACGTATTAGGAGGGCAGTATGAGTCACCATAAACAAGGACAGTGTTTTTGATGATTGGGGTTTTTGATGATTGGTTAAAATGGAGTTTAAAATTACAATGGGTTTATATAGGAAGGGGGCGTGTCTGATAAAATGAATATCAAAATACTGAATCAAGCAACTAAAAAACTGTCTGGAGTGCTCACAAAAGCCAGAGTAGACGTTAAAATGTTTGGAAGTGAAATATCCCTTTAACTTTAGATTTGACTAGTGCAATCCAAGCTGTAAATATCATGAAATACAATTTCTCCTAGTAAGATTGTTATTATGGATATCTTTGATTACCATTATAGTAAGCAAGTGAGACTAGTAGACTAGTGAGCATACAATTTTGACAAGGAAAACCGCTGTTATGGGTATCTAAAATGTAATTACAGATTCAATTAAATGTTAAAATGGCTTGGTATTGTATGTTGTGTTTCTCATTTAAATGCAGCCGTTGACCACAGTCTTTTCGGTTACAAGAATAATTACCTCTATCAATTTCCAATATCTAATCATAGTGGCGTTCTCCTCGAGATCCAAACGTATCTGTGTCGAGACCATAGACTGCATGCTGATTATCAGTGGGCAGTAATACATTCTGTCCATTACTGTGGTAGCCCTGCCATGGCTAAAAGAGTCGGGTGCTTTGTCCACACTGGTGTCTGTGGTACAGCAGCTGTTCATGTAGGTTTAGTCTTGGCATGGTTCTTTAGCTACACTTATTAAAGCATGTAACGTTCATGCAACACTTGGCAGGGGTGTCTGCAGTAGAGGCTGGCGGTGGCACCGTCCATGTGTTTTGACGTGAGGAGAAGTCTGGGTAATGCTTAAGTTATGCTCCATCGTATGACGGTGTCACGTGCCAAAGATATCAGATCTACAACCTCACAATTCGTCGCATCTGTGATGCGCTGTGAGCTTATAGATCATCTATTTTTGGCGGGCGACACCATCGAACAACAAAGTATAAATCAGGCTTAATCCTCCGGCTTCTCTCTGGTCTGCCTGTGCAAGGCACTAGGCCCGGGCCCGGGCCCATACAAAAGAACAGACCTGAAAGGCGCCATAATGAGGCAGGACCTGAAAGAAAAGGCATGTCTCTTTCCATTTCTCTGAGCGAAAAGAAAAGGGCAACATAAAAGAATAGAAGCCAAGAAAGAGAGATGAAAATAAGCCTCTCAAATCCAGGTTTTTGGCCGCGCTGTCTCTTTGAGTTTATCTTTGTTGCATGCATGTGTTTTATTATGGTAATGCGACGGTGGATAAAAATTGTCTGGGATGGAAGAGCTCCCTCTTTCAATGGGAGGACGCAGAAAATAGGAGGGAGGGGCAGAGGGGTGCAGCTATATATCATTGATAAAACACATAAAGAGATTAAAAACTGGCTTCCCTCTGCTGCGTACCCTTCATCCCTGCGTCGTCTCCCTATGTTTCTTCCCATCTCCTCTTTTCTTTACTAAGCCTCCATCAAAGCCTCACCAGTCCCATGGGATTACACTGCAGAACATGTAAACACTACCACTCAGTGTCATGCCATGCTGCAACCTCAGAAGGTGTCAGCCACAGTTAACCGCCATTGATATTTTATATTGTAGCAAATCAGAATCATCCCTCATCGGACTTGATCTCAGGTTCTCCGTTTTCTCTTCCTGAACATCTCCCTCATTTAAAAAAAGATTAACAGCAATGTACTCTCTTATGCAGAGGGAGAAAACAGGATTTGCCATGTTGATGTAAATCGTCTGTATGACATACAATGTGTGTTGCCTTGCTTGCCTTGCTGCTCCACCCCACAACACCCAAGCTTGACTCGCTATGAGAGAAAGACAAAAGAGGTAAATAGAAGCAAAGCTGAAGTTCAGAAGGGCAGTTCCTCAACTGCAGTGAGCATCAAAGCAGCTTGTCTTCTGTGTGCTGTGATGTGAATCAGCCCGTTTGAAAGTCCTCTGGCTTCTGCAGGTGGGGTTGGTGGGATACTGCCATACTGCTCCCTTGGCTCTCATAATGCATGCTGCTCATGAATCACGCACTGTACATTCTACACGTTGAAGAGCAAGCGCTCAGTTAAAACTGCCTTGTGTGATAGCCACAAAAGCCTGAAAATAATCTGCTGTGTGAAGGTTGGATTGAGACATATAACGCTACCGACCCATACATGCATGCACACCATCCATCCACCTTCTCATAACCTGGCCTGACTGGCCCTGGCTCCTCCCAAGAATTGGCACTCCACTCTCTGACCTCCAGCAAGATTTTTTTTTTTTTACATTTTGCCCCCCACCCTTGCTCTTTGAAATCTGCTCACTGCCTCTAATGCCCATCCTTCCCACTACTGTGGATTTTTGTTTTGAGTAGCCGTTACAACCATCTGCATCCGTGGCTATAGTCAGTTGGGTTCGGGTGGCATTTTATTATAGACAGGGAATGGGGATGTACAGTACCACGGGAGTAGGCGAGCTAGCAAGCTTGTTTTGGAACAGTGTCTTGTTATTGTAATTCCCCTTGTTTGTCAGTAGGAGCCGCAGATTGCTGCTATCAAAAAGAGGAGTGAGAGTGAAAGGACAATGATGTGATTAAAAAGGTTATTGGGACTCCGCACATGCTCAAGCATGTGTGTTTGACTGAATGAGGAATGGGTGAGAGTGAGTTTAGGTACCGCACCAAGTCAGCCAGAGGGAGAGAGGGACAGGTCAAAAGTGGAGGTGACTGCAGCAGCTCGGTCCAGCTCATCCCACCTGGCTAGTCCACCTGTGTGTCTCCTGAAACCACCTCTCCTCTACTGATGGAGCTGAGCCTGGGCACTGTTGGGCCCGGAGCTGGCAGCTTTCCACGATGCATTATTTATCAGTCTAGGATCTCTTTCATTCTCACTCTGCCTTTCCTTAACTCCCTCTATTTCTCTCTCTCTCTCTCTCTCTCTCTCTCTCTCTCTCTCTCTCTCTCTCTCTCTCTCTCTCTCTCTCTCTCTCTCTCTCTCTCCCACTCTGTCTCCCTCTCCTCACTTTGACTGCTTTTCTTTTTTTGCCATATCCACTCATTTACTTACTCACTCATCTAAGCTGCTGACACTGTTCAATGTCCAGAGCAGTAAATGCGAATTTAATTGCTTTCATATAATGGTGCAAATGTTTATTATGTTGCTTTTTATTAACGTATTAATAAACATTCATGCAACTTCATGTTTCCTTCCGGGGGAATTGATCCAGTGTTGGATCAAAGCCATCATTAAACACTAACAAGCGCTATCATATGGACTATATCAAAGATATTAATTTTATTTCCAGAATGTTGACGGGCAGCAGCCTATCCTGATGTGCCCCCCAGATACACCAACAGTGCTGAGGGTAAACAAATCACAGTTCAGCTGTATTAGGCACTCAGAGCCTGAGTTGGAAATCGATGTCTTGTCTGGATTTAATGCACCCATGCACTGGAACTGGCAGTGTTTTTCATCCAATATGGAGAAGCCCTACTGGGCATGCAGTCGTATTATCACCTCTGATCATGTCATCAGAGGGGGGTTGGGGGGTGTCGCTCAGATTCTTGAAGAGAGGTAAAGACGTCTTTCTAATGTCACCAACAGTAATACTATTTATACTTTGAGGTCTTGAAGTTTGTAAAACATTTGTATTTCAACTCCTATATGGTTGTTATTCTGTGTACAGCACAGTATAGGTGGACTGCATTTGTCATATATCATGTTAAGTGAAGAGATTGTGAAGAGAACATGTTGGGAACATAGCTAAAGTCTACACAGCTAAGATGTAGTCTCTGTCTTTGTGTCTTATGGTCTTTGCACTCGAGATACTGTACCCATATTTTTGTATGGAGTGTAGTATATTGAGGATACAGTACATATGCAGTGAAGCCAATCACTGTCTGAATGTCTTTAAGCTTTGTTAAACTTTTGTTGGTGACATGAAAATAGGCAATATCACGTTTGCAATATATTTTACGAACATGGGCCAGACACCAGACACCAGACAAAATAATTGTCTTGTGGAACTGTGGGAACAGCTCTTGTCTAGAAACTCCACAGCACCGTGATCTTGCGTTAATTCCACTTGCTTTCTGGTCTAGGATCAGAGGGCTATTTTCTTAAAGACTGAATAATTTAGAAGGGGTCCATTTAGTTTAGATACTGTGTCAGCCTTTCGCAAAGGCCTCACTATAGGGTTTGGCCTAAATCGAGTGGCATTAGGCCTTGATTACTTGATGTCTCCCTGCACTTGAAGATAATGGAATGGAAAGTGGAAGAAAGAAGACGGGTAGAAGCCGATGCATAAAGCAGACAGCATACTTCTTGGGGAAAATAAATTCTGTGAGGTGGTAAGAACAACATGACGCGATTGTGGAGAAAACAAGCAAGAAGTGGCAAAGATTTTCGGCACTTCTTGCACCACCAAGATTTTCTAACTACTGTAGCTGAAATCACAGCACTTAACACCAATTTCAGAAATTTAAGGCTGCCGTGATTTAATTGTTTTTTATTGTAGGGGTCTTCACTAAGCACATTGAGTAAATAAAACAATTATAGAGAACTTTTTGGGGTTTGGTGGCAATCCGAAACTGTGTGTTTTTTAAAGTATGCTGCCCGCTTACTGAATGACTGATAGTGCAAGCCTGGTTTTAAAAGGATGCTCGGTTCTTAATGCAGCATTCAGTTGTATGTCGAACTCTTCATTACCCTGTTCTCTATGTTGTGACACTGAATGAGTGTGAGTCATTGAGGCAGGGCAGGTCCATTGAGTTTAACTTCTTTGTCACATCACAGGTTTATAGGTGCAAAGAAGTGGGTGAAATTATTTTTCGTACAAGCTCCCATCATTTGCAATGTTTGGAAAGGGAAGAAGAATAGGGGTGGATTGATAGATAGAAAGAAAGGACAAGGAAAACAGTTCAGAGTGGTGTTTTCTCCCTATCACTGGTGTAAAGTAACTAAGTAAATTTACTTAATTTTTGGGTGTTTTTACTTTACTGGAGTATTTCCAATTTTCAGTACTTTCACTTCTACTCCACTACATCTCAGAGGCAAATATTGTACTTTTACTCCACTACAATTATTTGACAGCTTACTTTGTAGATTTTGATTATTATTACAAAACATACATTAACCACTAATGCTCTATATACATTTAGGCTATTTGAAAATATCCAATCTACAAGCTCACAATGCGTCGCGATGTGACGCATTGTGAGCTTGTAGATCTGCTATTTTTGTATACATTTTGTATACATTTTGAACACTTGAAATGGGACATTCTGCATAATGAGTACTTTTACTTTTGATGCCAATACTTTTGTACTTTTACTCAAGTACATTTTTAATTCCGCACTTTTACTTGTAACAGAGTATTTCTACATAATGGTATTGATACTTTTACTTAAGTAAAAAAATGTAGTACTTTTCCCACCACTTCTCCCTATGGAGTGGTTATTCTAATGGCAGTCTTACACATCTCAGTTGAAAGAAAACCCTCAAATTAAGCACACACGCACGCACGCACGCACGCACGGACGCACACACGCACGCACGCACGCACACACACACACACACACACACACACACACACACACACACACACACACACACACACAGCCTCTGTCTTTACTCTTTATGAGGATTCCGCTATGTTCTGTTCATTGATAGTCCTGTGTTAACCATTAGAGCTGCATCTGTAATTGACAGTGTGAAGGATGAGGTGATGACAAACATTTTCATGGAAAAGACCTCCAAATGTATTTGGCTGCGGCCCTCCATTTGAAATTATTTGTTTTGTAAAAAAAAAAGATCAAGATTATTGCACATTTTTAAAGATATTTTGGGCTAATGTTTGTCCCAGAATATGGATACTGGGTTTCAAGTGGTTAAAGTTGCACTATGTAACTTTCCTCTTCTACGCCGGGGAACCCAATAGAGCCTACCTGCTTGCTCAGGGGATAAAATGAATCTTGACCATCAAGGTAAAAATTCATGTCAGATCCTGTGTCTAGGTGAGACGTGACCTTTGACATGATCTAAATGTCTCAATAGAAGAGCAGGGAGTCAAAATACAACCACCACAATTGTATAAGTTATATTGTATTAACATACTCTACCATACAGATAATGGATGGACAAAATTACATTTTATTCATAAAAAGGTTATATAGTGCCACTTAAATAAAAGATAATCCTTCTATAAATTCACAAATTTGAGGGAATCTGTCCTGCAGATGTCCTCAAGAACCAGCCAACTTCAAACTCGTTTTCAAAAAGGTAAAGAAATTGCAGTAATAGCCGATCTACAACCTACTGCGTTGCGATTTGACGCATTGTGAGCTTGTAAATCGATTATTTTAGCTATTTTAGCTATTTTAAATTCGAAACCATTGTAGGACAAAGTATTAAATAGGGTTTGAGTGGTTGATCATGCTAATCCATTTTTCGATTATGAAAACGTTTTCCCGGCGATCCATCGTGGGGAAAAAAACACACACATTCTCGATAGAATACCTAGAATCAACCTACTGTGTAATCGTTCTATTTTTTATTTATTTTTTCAGTGTTAGCAGTCACATATGCCCAACTACGATAGCTAGTTAGTTGTTTAGGGACTTTTCAGTAATATCCCTTTAGCCCTCTAATCTGCAGTATACTGTAACCATTCAAGTGTGGAGAGTGTTCTCTTATTATTGGGCTCTGTTTGCTGCCCTGGGGGCTCCCAGAGGCTCTGGAGTAAAATGGTCTGTTACTCTTATCAGCACATCACCCCCTTCTGCCTCCCTCCCCTCCCCTCTCCTCCTCCTCCTCCTCCTCCTCTTCCAGTGCGTCTCTCTCCTATAGTCGTCATCACTAGCCGTCTGCTACATAATCCAATTATTCTTTTAAGCTGACACGCTCTGTAACACACTGCAAACAGTACGGAGGACAACCCTGCTCATCACTCACACACACACACACACACACACACACACACACACACACACACACACACACACACACACACACACACACACACACACACACACACACACACACACACACACACACACACACACACGCACACCTCTTATACTAAGTACAGTACATGCACAGCACACCAATACTTTTTGAACCTTTTTCATGCATGCACTTTGTTTGTTCTATTTTCGGGTCCTAACTGTCCTAACAGTTGCTTTGGCCTCTGATGTCCCTCCCTTTGATTCACTTTGCCCTTGATTCTGTGTATTTCAGCGTGGTGTTGTCCTTTGGTTCTCTGCTCTGTATTTACCAGCTAATGCGCCGTCTGTGTGATTGTGTGTGTGTGTGCACGCACGCACGCACGCGTGTGTGTGTGTGTGTGCGTGTGCGTGTGTTCAGCTACCATATGTGTCTTTCCTGTGTCCTCAGTGGATGATCTATCGGCAAACTCCAATTCTTGAAGTTTGAATGTGAACTCATGCATCTTATGCATTGTACATTTTCTGTGTTTCAACACATCGTCTACTAAACAGTTTTCTGCAAAAGTGATTATTTGGCATTTGAACGGCATGTCATGACAGTCCTGCTCCATCACATCTTAAACGTACAGTAAAATTGCTGTAGTAGAGTAAATAGTAAATGTGCTGTGGTAGACATCCTTTCTATTCAAACACCTCTCATGACAAGCCAATTAATCCCTGGATTCTGTGGGTTTTAGCGCAGTGCAAGTCTTGACAAAATGTCACCAAGAAGCTGTGTTTTGTTTTCTGGTGCTGACACAACAAGAGTTCAGGGTGACATAGTTTGGAGTATGTGTTTGTTGTATGTGCGTGCGTGCGTGCGTGCGTGCGTGCGTGCGTGCGTGCGTGCGTGCGTGCGTGCGTGCGTGCGTGCGTGCGTGCGTGCGTGCGTGCGTGCGTGCGTGCGTGCGTGCGTGCGTGCGTGCGTGCGTGCGTTCAGGGTGATCAGGTCTTGCACGTGCATGTGTTTGATCTGAATATGATGAGTTTAATGACTGGGTTAGGAACAACCTTTGTCTCTACAGTAGAGTATATCTGTCTGTCTCACACAGGGATATTACTGTATGTGTATACTGTCTGAAGTTCGAAGACGTCTTTGATGTCTGTCATTGTTGCTCGCGTTAGACAATTATTGCTCTGTGTGTTAAATGTTTACACCGCAGTAAAATACTGAATGTTTTGTATTTACTTCTGAGAGTGTACAAATTGTGCAAGTGTAAGCCTTTATTTCTTTCTCACATCTGTTAATGCTGTATGTTATTTCAGATCACTTATGATGGACGTTAGTGTGTTGATTTCCTACGATGGTCAGTTGAATAACATGTATTTAGTCCCTCAGAAACAGGCTGGTGTATGGTCTGTAAATGTGTACATTATTTTGATTAATTTCCATTTATTCACTCTTGTTGTGTAATGCATTTGTGCATGTGAAATAGTGGTAAGTATACTACGTTTTGCTGAACACTCAATATTGCATACAGTAGAGAGATTCCATAACGAATCCCTATTCACTCGAATAGAGGTTACTAATAGGAAGAAAAGAAATCGCACACTCAAGTACTAGACACCAACCAGATTTATTAAAATAAATCTAGTTGGTGTCTGGTACACGAGTACATTTAGTTGGTGTCTAGTATTTCAGTACATTTAGTTGCTGTCTAGGAGGCTACTGTACTTGAGTAAATGTAGTTGGTGTCTAGTAGGCTACGGTACTTGAGTAAATCTAGTTGGTGTCTAGTATTTGAGTATGTGACCTCTTTTCTTCCGTCTAGTGTGATTCATCCAGAAATCTGCACCTAGTTCATAACACTATATTGGTGTGCAACTGTGCATTGCCTCCTGCCTTACCAGCAATGTCATCCATCAAGTCCTTCCATACACCATCAGGCACACAGAACCTTCTGCTCACTACACACACACGCACACACACACATGCGCGCACGCATCCACGCACGCACGCACTCACACACACTCTCACACACTTGCACGCACGCACGCACGCACACACACACACACACACACACACACACACACACACACACACACACACACACACACACACACACACACACACACCTCTATCTGTGGCCTCCATCTCCATCAGTGTTCGTCTGCCACTGTATGTGTGATATCCTCATGCCCCATTGACCATATTCACATGCTGGCCATTTTGCTCCTATGTCATATACCCGAAATATGACACGAGAACAAAATAACCACTGTGTGAATACGGTCAATTGTGCCGCCATTCCCATACCACTCATCCTAACCTTACCTGTTTCCCACAGCCCAAAGTGTGAGAGATTTTGGGGCCCAAGAGGGTGGGGTCACCGTCACTGGGGTGGGGTACAGTACAGGTGGGTTTGGCTTATTCCTCTTCCTGCCTCTCTCTTCCTCCTCTCTCCCTCCCTCATCTTGTTTTCTACCTGTGTCTCAATATGATGTTCACCTGTTCCTCTTGAATCTCTCATTTTCCTTGTCATTGTTTCCTTCCACTCTTCCCCTCTCTCCCCTTAACCCCCCTCCCCCCTCCCCCCTTCTGTCCTTTGTCCTCCCCTTTGCCCCCCCCCCCCTCCTCTCCTCCTCTCTATCAATCTTTCCGTCTGTCTGTCTCTCTCTTAACTGGGCTCTGTCTTTATGTCGTATGTCCTTTTAGGCTCACGCGGTGCATCGCTGGCTAATCGATCAGGACAGTAGTGTGAGCTCTGAGCTGCCGGATGGCCAAGGAGTGTGGCACTTTGATGAAGAAGTAAATATCTGCAACACGTATACCTGGCTTTTTTTCTTTTTATATATATATATTTGTATATTTAACTATATCTATATGACCATCTTGTATCTGTCACAACTTTGTATCACTGTTGTTGCTCTGTTGCTGTTGTTGTTGTTTTCTCTATACCTTCTCTCTCGTTTATTTTTTTTGTTGAGTGTCGCTTATGGTATCGTACTGTAGCTCTGGTTCCTTTGACGGTTTAGTGTCGCTGTTGTGCTGTGAGCTGATTCTCAGTCAGCTGTTGTGGGTTTAAGGCTGGAGCTTTTCTTTGTTCCTGTCCTTGCTTGACATACTGTATTCACCTTTTTTCCGTTTTGTTTCAACTTTGCCTTTGTTGTTGGTGTCACATATATCTATAATATTAGTGTGTATTTGTATATTATACCTATATTTTATATATATATCAATGTCTGTGAGTTCTCACAAATTAATGTGCAATCAGCATATTACAATGCCAAGAGTCCACGGGCAAAATATAGCTCTCCATCAAATTTCTCCATAGTCTTTGAAGAAGTTACAGTGTGCATGCTGTGCATACCAGTACAAAAAAAGTTATCAATACAGATGGTATTGATACTGATGTCTACTGGTATATGATAGAGACAGTTTACTGCATAGTCAATAGTTCAACAATTTTTCCTGTGGGTTCTTCTGATTTAAGGAAATATGCTTCTGTTTCCATTTGTATCAATGTGTTGGTGTTTACGCTTAAATGAAGTCGAAGGTGTGTGTGTGTGTGTGTGTGTGTGTGTGTGTGTGTGTGTGTGTGTGTGTGTGTGTGTGTGTGTGTGTGTGTGTGTGTGTGTGTGTGTGTGTGTGTGTGTGTGTGTGTGTGTGTGTGTGCACAGAGAGAGAGAGAGAGAGAGAGAGAGAGAGAGAGAGAGAGAGAGAGAGAGAGAGAGAGACGGGGGGAGAGAGAGAGAGGGGTCAACAGTAGTGATTTGATCTCTACTTTCTCTGTGTGTCTGGTATAGTACTGTGCTGTATGCATGCATGCTCGCATCTGTGTATAAGCAGTAGTGTATTGTGTGTGTTGTAATGACCCTGTCTGTGTTGTGTTGTGTTTGTGTCTGTGTTAGTGATTGATTCCATTGCGCTGTGGAGCTTCTTGCTGTAGAGTCGTGTTCGTCTTGTGCCAGTGCTGTGGCTGTGATGTGTCAATGCTGCTTTTATGTGTTGTGGCTATTGTCCATTTCCCATGTCATTGTTTTGTCATGTGCTGTGTGTTTCGTCTGGTTTGATCTGTTCAAACCGGTCTGGGATGCGTCTGCTGAAGGCTTTATTGCACTCATCCAAGAGATGATCTTGAATCCATTTCAACTCAGTGGAGGAGGGATGATCTAAGTGCTATAAGGCTTTTAGGAAACCTTTTCCAGACAGCTCTTAAGCCTGATTTATACTTGGTTGCGCACCAAAAACAGCAGATCTCCGTTCACAATGTGATTATGCAACGCATTGTGAGTTTGTAGATCGGCTGTTTTCAGTGCATGATACTGGTGCACAACTAAGTATAAATCAGGCTTTTTTTCCTGATGATTTCTCCTTAAATCCTGGCCTCCTCTTTCCTCTCATTTCCAATACCTAAAACTAAATGACTTTCCCAATGTTCCACTTCCTCCCATACACTTTAGCGCTTTATCAGGGTGTCTGGGATGAACCTAAACCTTCTCTAAAACCAACTGAAAGTGCAGTAACATACAAAACAAATTATAATGACCTTGCGATGCAGTACACTTCAACACAGAAAGGTTATGAACACGTATCACATAGGCTAGCGGCAATCCCTCAAGTGACACAAAATCCAACCCTGGTCAATGAACTCATACATACTTTATTATGCAGTATTTCCTTTCCCTTTGTTTTTCCCACGTGCGTGTGCGTGTGCGTGTGTGTGTAACAATTTCTTTATTTTTTTCCTTCTGTCATTTTTCCTTTTTTTGTGAATGAATGAGAAGGGAGAGTATGTTATGGTATTTCATGTTTCCATGTTGTTGTTTTTGTGCCATTTAGTACTATTGGCCCCTGTGCTACTATCCACAAGAAAAGAAAATACCCCATCATGCCAATTTAATTAATACAATTTCCTGATTATATACCAATAGCATATAGAAATGGAAAAGGTGGATAATGTTGCAATATTGTTTTAGTTTTTTTTGTGCTTTTCTAGTATTTTTTATTGTTTCTTTTACTTTTAAAATTTCTACCAAACATAGCCATTATGAAAATTCCCTCTGCCCCTTAAGTAGTCCCTGTCATAGTTGACCCTGATGACCCTCGCCATCCCTCTCTTTCGGCTCCCTTCCGAACTGGCAACCCATTTGGAACTTCCGTCACCCATAATGCCCCCATAATGTAATTTTAAAAACGGAACAACCAACATGGCATGCCTCTTTCTTGCATGTGCAGTGGGAGCTAAGAGAGGGGGGCACCAACACAGCAGTATGTGTGCCCAGAGTAGAAGGACAGTAAGAAAGAGTGGTGCAGTGATGGATTGCTCTATAGAATCCAATTCTCCTCACTGGCCTGTGGCCAAGAAAACACTGGAGAACAACGCACCATAGAATTCACCCCCACGACAGGCCCTCTGCATCCCAAACTAACCTCTACTGTAAATGGTGAGAGTAAACCCCCCTCCTTCACTCTTCCAGAATATAAGGTTCTGACCTTGTTACATAATACTTTTATTCATAGCTGACTTCCAACCAGGCTTACCATCCATGTCAGCTGAGGCCTAATTTTCTATATACCAGAATGAAATGCAACATCGAGTGCCCACTCATCCTACACCACTTCCTGTAAGACATAAGAAAATGGATGTCAGAGGTTTAGGTAATAATAATAATAATAATAATAATAATAATAATAATAATAATAATAATAATAATAATAATAATAATAATAATAATAATAATAATAATAATAATAATAAACTTTATTTATATAGCACCTTTTTTAACAACATTACAAAATGCTTTACAACATCAAATCAAACATTGAATAATTTACAACCCCGGGTGAAAAGATAACAAATAACAGCATCAACGTCGATAGATGCACCAATTACTGCCATTACCGGTACTTAAAAAAAAAAAAAGG
>NC_137608.1:30586731-30596731 GCF_963280865.1 Gymnoscopelus braueri
CTGCAATGAAGGGAAGAAAAATTAATTGAACGGCACAACTTATAGGTTCTGCGGTGCACAAATGCCTCCATTTGCTTAAATGCACATATACAACAACCTGTGCCAAATCAGCATGCTGAACAACACATACTGTATCACAACACATAGCGTAGCCTACGTGTGTCTATGTTTTATCCTTTTGTTCTCTATCCCTTTTCTTTGATGTTGAGTAGAGTTGACATCAATGCGTAGAGCCCTTCTTTTAATGACGGAGTCCATGTTCTAATGCACTTAGATATGAGTCGTAGACAGAGACATTGAGAGAGCTGCCAATGCTCTCTTCTCACCCCTACCTATCTAAAGACTAATGGACCCTGTACAGCTTCTGATATATTGCTGCTGTCGCTCTTCTCAATTGCCTTTCTTTTTTCGCCTTTCTTCTTTACTCTACTCTTCTCTCAGTATTTCTAATGCTTCAATTTGATCTGTCACAGGTCACACTGTACTGTATGTGTGCATCTGTTTTTGCATATGATGTGTGCAGTATATGTCTGTCTGTAACTGTGTGTGTGTGTGTGTGTGTGTGTGTGTGTGTGTGTGTGTGTGTGTGTGTGTGTGTGTGTGTGTGTGTGTGTGTGTGTGTGTGTGTGTGTGTGTGTGTGTGTGTGTGTGTGTGTCTTTATGTTCGTCCATGTGTCTGTGTGCGTGCTTGAATGCATATAATACATACAACATCCAGCAACTTTGAATGATGAGGTAAAACACTCCTGTTAGGAGGACCAGGTGAGTTATTTGTATGAGGGGCTGAGGCACTGTGTGTGTGTGTGTTTGTGTGTGTGTGTGTGTGTGTGTGTGTGTGTGTGTGTGTGTGTGTGTGTGTGTGGGGGGGGGGGGGGTGTGGGGGGGGTGTGTGTGTGTGCGTGTGTGCGCGTGTGCGCGCGCGTGTGTGTGTCTGTGTATGAGATTGATAGAGCATTGCCAGGGCTGCAGTAATCTGCCTGGCCCTAACCACAGTCTCTTCGGAGCAGAGCTGTGGCTGCATGCCAGTGCTGCAGTGCTTCAACCTGCCACTAGAGGGCTGTTGTCCTGAACAGAAATACCGTAGCCTCACCTGACATTTTTATATCAGAAGTATAGTCATCTCCGCCAGGCCGGAAGGGCCAGGGGCGGGAATTATGTTTTCGCCCCTGTCCATGTGTCTGTCTGTCTGTGTGTCTGTCTGTGTCTATGAGCAGCTATTTTCAGGCACCGCTGGACCGATCAGAGTGGAACTTTCCATGCGCACTCCCAGTAAGCTAAAGAAGTACCTCCATTCCAATTTTTTTAAATCGTCCTCATGGTGGCGCTATAATAGGCCTCATGGCCTATAACTTCTGAACGATATATCATACAATAAAAAACAAAATTCTCCTGGATTCCTTGGACCATGAAGCAACTTATCATATACAGTAGGCCCTTTTCCGACAAGATTTTCAATTCTTAAATTGATTTTATCCATTGAAAACCCGTACATGCTTTCATGCTTTACTACATGGATATTGTTCAGACTGTCCCCTTTTGAGCAAATCTATGTATACAACATATTACTGAGCAACACAATAGTTTTTTTGGAATATTGTTTTGATACTTAAAACAAGTTTATAAAGATCTCTCTGCTGTACCCCATGTGTACACATAACTTTGCGAATGTGAGAGACAGTGAGTCGAGAAAGGGGCAACAGCCCAGCCTCCAACCCCCCATCCCCCCACCCCCGTTTTCAACTCTGGCCTCCGTCTCAGGCAGCATCAGGAAATGGGCAATAAACTCCTACAACGCAGAGCACGTGTTCGGCTGCTGTCCTTTATCCTGCCAACAAGGGGGGCAGGACGGGCAGGGGACTGGGTCCAGAGGGCACGTCTATCCTCAACCCAAAACAATCCTGTTACAAAACCAGAGGACCTGCGATATGCCACGGGCCAAACACTTGGTGCGTGGCTTTGCCTCCCCCCTCACATATTAGAAGGACAATATCAGTCACCAGAACCAAGGACAGGTGTTTTCGATGAATCTATCATGGTTAAAATGGAGTTTTAAGTTACAGGAAGGGGGGTTTGTATAGGAAGGGGGCGTGTCTGATAACATGAATATCAAATATCTAAATACTGAATCAAAAGAGTAGATGTTAAAATTACCACAAACATGTTTGAAAGTGAAATATCCCTTTAGGTGGTTAAAACATGAGAATGTAGCTTTTGTCTTACCCATTACTTTGTAATCGGTAATCAGCAACACTTGATTGTTACTAGAAAGTCGCGGTCACTACCTGCTTTACCTAGGAAAAGGTCATATTACCTGCATTACCTGGTTCTTTACCACTCTTTTGCTGGCTGAGCCAAAGGAGATGGGACAGAGAGCAGAGGGGAGAGTTTCTATCCCTTTTAGTGGAGGACCACAGGCTAATTTGTCATGTCTTCATGGACATTAGTAGCTACAGCCGCATGTCCTGCATTCTTTGGCAAAGGAACTCTAACCCACTGTCTAAACCAGAGGCTGTAGACAGGAGAGCAGACCCACGTGATGTTTTTAGCCCAGGTCACGGTCCAGTGCCACTGAGTAGTCTGTTGCCCCCTCTCCACCTCCCCCCCCTATCCTACAAGCATTTATCTCTCTGCATGGTTTTGGCAGTGATGTGCTTTTCCCAGCGTTTAGCCAGGAGAGGGAGAGAGAGGAGGGGAGAGGGAGAGAAAAGGGGGCCTTTTCAGACCGGGGAATGACGGACGTTTTATTAAAAGAGGCAGAGCCTTTTGAGAGGTTGGCCCCTAAGAGCCCCCCTCTCTCACACACACACACACACACACACACACACACACACACACACACACACACACACACACACACACACACACACACACACACACACACACACACACACACGCACCCTATGTGTCTGGCCCATTGTCAGCCCCCCAATCACCCCCCCACCCCACAATCCCACCCCGCCATGCGCTTTGTCACTGTAAGTCACCTCGCAGACTGAAGCAGGCCCGCTCTAAAAACACACACCATTCTCCACAGTAACATTATGCCATTCTGGTAAAGCCCGGTCCAGGGGAAGAAGATTGTCTGGTTGTCACAAAACATACAGGAGACAGAGAGATGGGCGTTTTGTGGCAGGGGGGGAGAAAGGACAGCAGAAAAGACGGATCAAGCTTGGGTGAAACGGAGCAAGCTGGGGGCAGCAACAAAACAGGAGATGGAGAGAAGGGCAATAGAATGTGTCATGGAGGATAGAAGCTGGTGGCAGCGAGAACAGAGAAAAGGTGAAAGGAGGCAGGGGGGGGCGGCAGGGTGCTCGGGTTAAAGAAGCTGAGCACAGTATAAACCTGGAGCATTAATATGACTCTTAACCAGGGTTAAAGTGTAAAAATGTACCCCTTATGGGTTTTCCCTTATAGACAAAAAAAGATAGGAGTAGTAGTCTAGCAAGTTGTAGGCATGTGAGACACTGATACTGAGTGAGGATCTCCCATTAGGTTTTTGGGCTGTGTGTGAAATGTGCGTCTTTAGATACAGGCAGCATTCCTCTAGAGATAAACCCCCGGGCCCCCCGTCCCCTCAAGCCCCCTACCCCCCCCCCCCCCATCACCCACCCACCCTCCCTCGTCTCCCCTCCCACTACGTAGGGCCCTGCTTACTCAAGTGTGGTTGTCTGGGTGTGAGAGTGTGTTTACGTGGGACAGGGTCTCTGTGCCCAGTGCCACAGCACTCACAGGGGGGCAACAGAAAGACAGTCGCATATTTGCGGAAAAAGGAAACAAGAGCAAAAGACGGGGAAGTGGGAAGAGAAGGAGAGTTGCTGGGCCAACAGGCATGCCAGTCAAGACTGTCACCTTTGGAGTGAGTACTAGAAACTCTGCTCTGTTTTCCATCTCACCTTTTATTCCCCCCTACACCGCTCACCTCTAGAGCTCTTTCACCTCTTACTCTTTCTCTCTGTCTGATTCCCTTATACAGTCTTATCTTCGTCTCTACCCATTTGATTGCTTTTTCCTGTTTATTATTGTATTGTGTTATTGTTATTGTTGTTATTGTTATTATTATTATTACTATTATGGTTATTGTTATTGTTATTGTTATTGTTATTATATATATATATATATTATATATATGTTATATATATATATATATATATATATATTCAACATATTTGAATGTTTTGATTCTCAGTCCATTTTATCTTGGCTTAATGTTTTATTCAGCACACATTCTTATCTGTTTGCACATTTCCAATTCGGCACCATGCTGCTCTCTGTTTTCTATCCCTACACACAGCTATTTAGAGACTTCTCCCTTGCTCAGAACCTTGCTGTTTGGTCTTCTTTTCATTCCTCAATATGCCCTTGTCCTTTCTGACTAGCAACTGACAGAGAAAAATGAGGGAGAGAGAGAGTAAGAGAGAGAGAGAGAGAGTGACGGATGGAGGGCAAATGATGATGCCACTCAGTGTAAACACTGGCTCTGCTCAATAGGAAGGTGATGTGTCACTCATACTAAACAGTCTCCTTTCTCAAGGTTTCACCAGACTAACAGTATAAGGCAAAGGGACATCAACTTTAAAATAAATAAGTAGAATTGTTAAATTAATTGTTCGCTACACGCAGAACCAGAGCAGAACTCTTCGTTAAATTCATTACACTTTGCCTCCCATAGCAACGTGAGGGGTGGGAGCTTGGTTGCTTGGGAGTATCTCAGGGAGTTGTTCATGTGTGTGCGTCAAAGATTAGCAAGCTGCATCTTCAGTGTACATACATGGCTTTGCAACCTGTTTCGTCCTCCTCCCTAATCTTGTTTCTGACTTCCTTGGGTTATCTGCGTGAATCGTGATATTCAGATTGCAAGATGTTAACCTATTGTTATGTTTGGTGGTCGGTGCACTGATTAGTGGGTCATTAATGGTTTGTTTTATTATGGTTTCACTAAGGTCTTAGTACATTCTGCAGTGGTAATTTAAATTTAGAGTGTAAAACTTAAATGGACCTATCCCTAAACATGGACCCAAATGGATCTGTAATCCATTTGGTCCATTTTGACACTCTCAGAGTTTTGAGTTATTTTGGGCCAATAGATTTGGTGACACACAACAGGCCTTACTTACCCGAGTGAGGCTGCTGATGCGGCACTTCCCAGTGCTAGCACAGTAATGCAGACAGACGCAAGGTTCTAGATGATGCAACCTGAAGAAATAAGAATTCACCAACTGTATGTGGTGGACTTAATCTGACGTCTTCCTGTGAAGTAGTCAGTTTACTACAATATCATATCAGATTACATTAATCTCATGATCTTGTAATGCAAATTTAAACATGTTAAATGCCCAGCAGTGATCCCAGTATGAACAAATGGGTAGCTCCACCACCAAAAGTAATAAATGGAGACAACAAGGTAAATACAGTAGGATTATTTATGTTGATATTAATGTTCAGTGCCGACTTTCCATCTAGAGATCAAACTCTTCAGAGCTGCATGTGTATGCCTCACATTGATATGAGGGGGAAACACATGAGTTGTTGGAAAACACATTGGAGTTTTAATGTAATTTCCAAAGCATACAGGAATTTAATTCCTTCTAGTATTTCATTATCAAACAGTTTAATTCCTTCAAGAATAAAGCAAAAACATTAATTAAAAAAAAGAGAGTAGCCCAAAAAAAAATCCCCTTTTTTCTCCGATTTAGTCATTGTCCCAATTAATTCCTCTGACTGCTGTTACCTTACTGGCTCACCTGCCAGTGAGGAGCCCCGATTGGGAGGACGTAGTGCTTCTCTCCTACTCCTCCCGCTCAACATTCCCTGTGGACAGGCGCAACCCCAGCCTGTAGGAGTATGTGCAGTGACAAAGATCAACCTCCCCACCCGGCTTCCCTCCCCTAAAACACAGCCAAAATGTGTTCATATAGACACTCGGCCAAAGCCAGATGCATCGCAGTGGATTTGAACCCCTTAGACTTAGCGCCGCGGTGGTGGGCAGGTACTTTACCCCTGTGCCACCCAAGCGCCCTTAAAAGACCTGAGGCCATTCTTAAAAAAAATCTAAATCCTAACAGTTTTTTGAAAAAAAATAAATAATAATAATTTCAATATTTTTCAAAAATAGCAGATATACAAGCTCGTAGCGCGGCACTCGGTGCCGCGCTATGAGCTTGTATATCTGCTATTTTTGAATAGCCAAAGAAATCTAAAGTGACACAGATGCGTTCCAGGTATTAATGGGTTAAGCAAAACATTCCTAACAAAGAGCCTGCCCGATGCTCATCTGAGTTGTTCGTTTCAAACCCATATAACTGAAGGCTGAAGCAAACTGGCAACTGCTCAAGACAACTGCACTAGTTTACAGGGTTTTTCTGTGGTCTTTATTTGGTCCAGCACTGTTGTTATATTTAGTTACCAATGTAGACCTGAACTTTAGTTTAACTGTTGTGCCCTTGATTTCACAGATGGCAACAGGCCATATCTCTCAAATGTCTTGCCAGTGGCCATGTTTACACCCAAACATCTGCAGCACAAAGCAATTCAGGAGCAGGAATTTTACGCCCATTTTAATTTTGTACAAGTTCCTGTCTATGTAAATTCATTATCTCCCACCTACTCTATTTGGTTTAATTACTTTTGATTCATTAAATAAAACAGTATGTTTACCACCACTCTCCCCCACACCCTAGCTCCTATACCACTCTATGGCTCTGTCTCGCTTTATCGCTCCACAAAAGAATTCAATAACCATGACAATCTCATCTACAACTGTGGAGGCCAGAATGGGGGTGTATAATCAGCGAGTAAGAAGGGGAGAAGCAGTGGAATACAGGGAGGGAGGGAGGGAGGGAGAGAGAGAGGGAGGTGGGGACTGTGAGAAGGTAAATAATAAAACTAGGACAAGATTCTTTGCCAGATACAGCGGGTGGAAGCATAATATGGAGACAAAAAGACAGATGGACGGACAGACAGACCCACGGTGATGAGTGGGAGTGGATTTAACAGCTCCACCTCAGAGCTTCCTGTAAATGTGTCCATATGGTAGCTGAAGGATCCCAGGGGCCTCAGGCAGACTGACTCTATACTTTACTACATCACTATGGGCGGAAACAGCACCTTGGCTATACAACCACTTTCTAACATTTGAAAGATGAAAGGGAGGGGATGTGAGGCCAGAGGGATGTAAAAAAAAAAAAAAAAGGAAATCAATTTCTAGAACAAATGCAAGTCAGCAAGATCAGGAGATGAGATAGCTGTTTAAACCCCGTGCATCTAGTGCTTTATGACCCGGACAGAAAATGTCCAATCATATTGTGTGTATAAAGACATTCTGATTCAAGGTAAAGATGGCAGAATATATATATATATGTATATGTTATATTATTATATGTAAAGGCACATGAATGCTATTCAAAAAATATTTTTAATTCAGCTACATTTCTGCACCTCAAATTCACCTCTTTGCTGTGTGCTTCGCCGCCACTTCAAATATTTATGATTTGCACCTGGTGCTGTGCTTGCACATTCATAGTGTTCCGTAACGCGTGCGTACACACATGTATCTATTTGTGTGCAAATGCGTAGGCATGCACACAAACTGTGTACGTAATATATGCATGTAAAAATAACTTAACAATTGAACAAACAAACAATATGTTTTCCTCAAGTTTGCAAGCTAACTTAAAGTGATACCCGGTCCAAAAGCATACTCATCATATTCCTGTGATGTTGAGTTACGAAGTTATGAAGATGTTTGTTATCCTTCTCCGTTGAAATCAGATAACCAAGGTTCTAATCTGTGAGGTAATCAAAAGAAACAGCAATTTTAACCATTGCTTTTATATTGATATTTTTAGTATTTGATTTAGCTGGTTTAGTAATTAAAAGATTATGTAATTTGACTTGAAATGTTATGTGCGTATCTATCTATCTATCTATCACGCACACATATATACAGTATGCATAAGCTTGTCCTTTCAACGAGCGTTGCTCACTTGGATTAATTCACCAGTGTTAATGTATCATTGTGTACTCCAGCCCCTTGTAGAGTGCAGACTCACCAATGGTGGTTCCATCCACTGGGAGCAGGTCCGTGGTTGGAGCTGTACTGTATGGTTCAGCTACACATAGATGTCTATGGGGATCAGCGGAGGAGGGGTGGCTTCCTTAAGATCAATACGTCGCTGTCCGGTGGAAACCTTGTATGTTACTATTCAGAAAATGGGGAAAAAAGGATCCAGTGTAGTTATTATTTCGTCACAAGCTCTTGTTAATATTTTTCTTTGGTTACATATTCATAAGATCCACAGAACCACTTTCACTTTTTCACTTTCACAATTGTTTTTTATTTAAACAGCAAAAAAGAGCTGATCTACACTAACGACACAACATTGTGAGCTTGTAGATCTGCTATTTTTGCTACTTTTCTGTGAGTCTGTTGTACAGTATGATGAAGTAGGGCATTCATTTACAAAAACAAAAAACGTTTGAATACGGTTGAAATATGGAGATACGAGGTTTCTGCCCGACAAAAACGAATGTCCCGCAGCCCTTGTGCCCGTCCATGGGGAACGAGACACTGACAAGACAGCTTGATACTGTTTCTCCACTCCCTACTCACCTAAATCAATGTACTGCTCCTCAAAACACACTCACTCCGTCCCATCTCTAACTGAGCGTTCAATTCATCACACAAAATCACACACACGTGCGCACACACATGCTTATGCACGAGTGCACACACACACACACACACACACACACACACACACACACACACACACACACACACACACACACACACACACACACACACACACACACACACACACACACTGTGAAAATAATCATCCCTCAGGTGTCACACTTATTACTACAGTGAGAAACCGTATTCCCTGGGTGAGAATTCTCATGCCTTGGATGCTAATCTTGTGTGTGAAACTCAATTCTGTTCATGCACGCACGCACGCACGCACGCACGCACGCACGCACGCACACACACACACACACACACACACACACACACACACACACACACACACACACACACACACACACACACACACACACACACACACACACACACACACACACAGGGTTTTCTCACACTGCAGTCTAGCTGCGAGGAGATGATGTCATTGAGTCTGCTGCAGTACTAGCAGATTAAGCTAGTGAGTGAGGGAGACGTACGGAGGTGGAGGAATGAAAGGAGCACCGGGACGCAGAGGGAGAGGAGGGAAGGAATTGATAACAGATTAAGTACTGTAAGAGAAGGGAGGGTGAAAAATGGAAGTAAGACCAGGGGATTTTCCGTAATGTGATGAGGGATGAATTCTCCTCTGTAATACTGAGCCTCAGTACAGTAAAATCCTCAGTGTTAATTTAACTGAATGAACGAAGACATTTGGTGTAGAAGGAAAAAAAGGAAGCAAATGGATCAATTAACACTGAGGACTTCACTGTGTGGGAGAGATGCCCAGCAACAAGCCCGAGGACCTACTCCGCTACAGCATGTGTTGTTGGTATTGCTCATGTTAATGTTAGTGCTGACGAGCAGGTCATTGTCTGTTTCTTTGGCTCCAAACAGTATGATTAATGTGCTCGCTCAGCTCCCCTCAGCCCCATAGCCCAAAGCCTGTCCTGTCTCTGTGGGACCAATAAGAAAGAGTCACATTCATCTAAATCACACTGGAATGTAGCGAATGTAGAGTCACCACTGAGCATTTTTAGGCTGCTATGAGTTACGTGTGTGTGTGTGTGTGTGTGGGGGGGGGGGGGGGGTGCATGCGTATGTGTGCATCTGACTATGCTTTAGGCTGGGTGTGGGCCTCCTATGTCCTTATCTCAGTGGACCACACATTGAGCTCTCCTCAACACACGCATGCACACGAGCACGCACAGATGTATGTTCCATTCAGTAGTACTGTTCTACATTTCTGTTTGTCCATGTTCACATGCAATGAAACATTGCACTTTCTTTTTGTGCAGTAGCTGGTCTAATACCCATTTCAAC
>NC_137608.1:30611731-30629231 GCF_963280865.1 Gymnoscopelus braueri
CTATCTATGTGTGCAGAGCCTCCTAAACGAGTCCTTTTTTGCCTTTCACTCCCCTTTTTTGTAGGAATTGCACAGCTAACCATAGGTATGACGGTCTCCTTCTCTCTTCTCTGTGCGGTGCTTATAGGTCGTAATGATTTGTGTGGCTCCATTTCAAGCTTTCCCTCTCCATCTTTATCTGCCTCTGTCTGTCTGTCTGTCTGTCTCTCTCTCTCTCTCTCTCTCTCTCTCTCTCTCTCTCTCTCTCTCTCTCTCTCTCTCTCTCTCCGTCTCTCTGGTGGCGCTCACTGTCAAAGTGGCTCTGGTTTCTCATTGGCATGCACCGACAGCACTTGCGTCTGTCCCCTCAATGACATCCTCATTCACTAACGCTCTAGATGTATATTTCTTCCTCCAAGTTACTGAGACTGGCAACAGGACTGTCGTTCCCAGTACTGTTTTCCCATCAGTGACAATGACCTTCACAATCTTCACCAAGAGAAAACCTGTTTTGTAATGGGTCCACTCTTGAGACTCTTTATGCTTAAAGGAGGAGTTCACCCAAAAAATGACTTATTTTCTATCAATTGCACACCCTATGAAGCCTTGAATCCATGGATTCTTTTTTGTTTTTGTCGCATTCCTAAGCTAATAATTTGATTCCCGTCTTACCGGCTAATGTATCCGGTAGGAGACACAAAGTAGATTATTTGTGTCTCCTACCGGAAATACACACGGTCATCAAATTA
Organism: Gymnoscopelus braueri; assembly: GCF_963280865.1. NCBI lineage: Eukaryota > Metazoa > Chordata > Actinopteri > Myctophiformes > Myctophidae > Gymnoscopelus > Gymnoscopelus braueri. The sequence continues at coordinate 30,612,460 of NC_137608.1, forward strand.
TTGTCTTAGGAATGCCACATAAACAAAAATAAATCCATGAAATCAAGGCTTCATGGGGTGTGTAATTGATAGAAAATAAGTATTTTTTGGGGTGAACTCCTCCTTTAATCTCACAACCCTTTTGAAAGGGTCGTGGGACGAGGTATAAATGAATAAAACCCTGACATTTTTAAAACGAAAACGAAAATGAAAATGCTCCAAAGCTGCTCCGTATCAGCTCACAGTTCACACTGTCGCAGTGTTGTTTTGTTGTCATTGTTTTGATGTGTGCAATAGGTATGTGTATCCATTGTGTTGTGGATCATCTTCTGCATCACTTTAGGAGTGCATGTCTCATTTGTTCTAGTGTGTGTGTGTGTGTGTGTGTGTGTGTGTGTGTGTGTGTGTGTGTGTGTGTGTGTGTGTGTGTGTGTGTGTGTGTGTGTGTGTGTGTGTGTGTGTGTGTGTGTGTGCGTGCGTGCGCGCGCGCGAGTGCGTGTGCGAGCGTCCGTGCATGTTGTGGGGAAGTTTGTTTCTTATCAATGAGCAAAACTATTAAAATGCACACCCTTGTGACAATGATGTCACACCTTGGTATATTTAGGCCCCTGATAATCTAACTGACTGATTGTCGCTGTTGAGCTAAACTTAGAAAGTAGACTAGTTGCTGTTTTAAAGACACATCTCACATTCAGAGGGGTGAAACGATAACGGTACATTCGTCTTACTCACACACACACACACACACACACACACACACACACACACACACACACACACACACACACACACACACACACACACACACACACACACACACACACAGACACACACACAGAGTCAAACATAGCTTTGCATGCATGACTCTGGATGGCATACAGTACAGGAACCCACTTAAAACTGCACACAGGCTATGCTAACACTTCTCACGCTGATACGCTCACAAATTCTCAACAGTTACCTAGTTTCTTTTGAGGGGGTAAGTAAAGGGTATAACCCACAGTCTGGATATTCAGTTATCTATTATTACTATTATTTACTTAAATAGCAACACAGCCAAATAAGCGGAGTAAGACGAATAGAGTAAACTCTTGAGACTAGAGAGAGAATAGAGGAGGCCGTAAGGTTGTTTAGTTTTGTTTAGTTTTGTCAATTTCTGATATTTTGGTGGTGTTTTGTGTGTGCGTGTGTGTGTGTGTGTGTGTGTGTGTGTGTGTGTGTGTGTGTGTGTGTGTGTGTGTCCTCTTTCACTATATGTATTCAGAGCAGAGCATTCAAGACTTCCTGTATTCATTAGAAAACTGAATGTATTTATTTGTTATGATCATGATGCACACTTATGAACGACAGTCTACCGCTGCTATTCACGTACACCTGACTGGACTTTTTGTCTAATTACAGTACTCCAGACTTTATGTTTAGCCCACTGTACAGTGATGTTTAGAGAGAAAAGAGCTGAGAGACTACAAGTGAATACAGTGGTCCACTCTAGTGCCTTCTCCACTTCTCCATGTCTAAATGTCCATCTGTTTACTCTGTGGCCAATATTGGATGTTTTGCCATTGACCTCACTGTATGTAGCATTGTCACTAATGGCTCAGCTCGCCAACAGCCATAACTTATGGCTTAAATCCTGGGTTATCATGTCGTCTTAACTGTTCAAACAGCTTATTAACACCGCTTGTTGTTCTGTTTTTTTCTCTCCTTCTCTCCCTCTTGCTGTTTCACCAACCTGACCACGGTCTGTTCGCTCACTTTGGCATGTTCTCTGAAGGAGAGGAGCTGTTGGGGACGGAAGGGGCCAGGTACATGAAGACGGATGACATGAAAGACCATGATGACGATTTCCTCTCCCCAAAGAAATCAATGGAGTACGAGAGAGGGATGGGCACTGCGTAAGGGGGCTGGGTGGGGAGCAGGGGGAGAGTTAACATACTAGCTACTAGACGGACAGACGGAAATGACACCATAGTCAGATGGGATGAGGAAGACTAGGTTGAGGGGGGTGGAAATATGAAGACAGTCTATTGTTTTTCACTTCTTTTAATGTTTCATTTTTTTTCCCAACAGCAACTATTCCCCATCCATTCCCAGGATCCCCTGTGTCTCTCCAGAGACCGTTGTATTGAAGGAGCAGATGGATCTGGTATGAACACTGGTTCCCAAACTTTTGCACTCGAGAACCAAAAGATACATTTGGTGTCTCCCCCACATAAGCCCTGTTTTGAAAATAGTGAAAATTGACGATCTACAAGCTCATAACGCGTCACAATGCATCACATGGCAACGCGATGTGAGCTTTTACATATGCTATTTTCACTATTAAACTTTTTTAGAATTTATGGAATTTGGGTATTTTATTTCGGAAAGCCTTTGAAAAGTTTTAGATGTTTTTTCTAAAGTGAAAAACTGGATATTTTAACACTTTATTAGGAAAAGAAAAAAGTATTAAAGTATTAAAAGCAATAAAACAGTACATAATTGTAATACATTTGTATCTTGTTATAAAGCTCTTTCTACCATAAGGCCCTTGCATCCATATCAAGTGGTGTCAATGTATTATTTGTATACATTTTGGTAGATATAAGTTAAAAAAAAATATGCTTAAACTTGTGTGAATGTGTTTTACAATCATTTTCAACATTAGTACAATGTTTGCCTCAACAACAAGAAGGTTCCAAATGTAGTGGCTTTTGTCTTCAATACCAAAATTTGACCCAAACTTTTATATGGTACCAAAAGGTATCATTTGATTTTGTTTTAAATATATCACTTTTGGGGCAACACCAAACACTTGCCTAAAATGTTGCTTAGGTTTTTACATTGGCCATTGCCATAAACAACAAGTCTTTCTTTCCGTCTCTCCTAGCAACACACTCCACTTCCTCTGCCAAAGGAATATGATGATGACTCCTTGATTCCCAGCAGCCCAGCAACAGAGACATCGGATAATGTCAGCCCGGTGGCCAGTCCCATACACACAGGGTCAGAGCCGTAAATATGCAGCCCATCAATTTCTTAACCACATTCAACCTAGCGTCCTAAGTTTTGGCATGCCGTTTATATATTAAAAAAAATAATTGAAAAATTGCACACAAGAAATTTGATATTAGCAGATCTAGAAGCTCACAGCGCTTCACACTGTGACACGTTGTCAGCTTGTAGATGTGCTATTTTCGGGGGAATGTTTTTTTGTAATTTTTGGTGTTTGTGATGACCTGCCAGCTGATTATTAGCCTTGGCCTGTAATAGGTTCCTGGTCAGTTTCATGGTGGATGCTCGTGGTGGCTCCATGAGAGGCAGCAGACACAACGGGCTCCGTGTCATTATACCTCCGCGAACATGTGCCGCCCCCACCCGCATCACCTGCCGCCTGGTTAAGCCCCAGAAATTGACCACCCCACCCCCACTTGTTGAAGGAGAAGGACTGGCCAGCAGAATCATCTCCTTGGGACCGGCCAGCATGCAGTTCCTGGGGTGAGAATATTGTTTAAATTCCCCCAATCCTCTGTTGAGGTGAAAATGGCATAATGAAAACAAATGTTTCACATACTCATACACAACCTGTGTGTCCGCGCATCAGACCGGTCATCGTTGAGATCCCGCACTTCGCTGCTCTGGGTCGTGGAGACCGTGAGCTGGTGGTGCTGAGGAGTGAGAACGGCAACGTCTGGAAGGAACACCGTAATCGCTATGGCGACGATGTGCTAGAAACCATCCTCAATGGAATGGATGAGGGTAAGGAAATGAGAAGAATGTATTGTGACACATTTGTCTGACATGTACTGACACTACAACTGACCTCATTCAGACAATGGTCATTTGGCTCTTATATCTGACTTGTGATTTTTTAACTTTCTCTTCTCCTTTCAGAACTGGAGAGTCAGGAGGAGCTTGGGAAGAAACGTATCCGTCGCATCATCTCCACCGATTTCCCCCTGTACTTCGCCGTCGTGTCACGCGTCCAGCAGGAGAGTGACCTGATCGGACCGGAGGGAGGCTCGCTGACAAGCAAGCTGGTGCCCAATGTCCAGGCCTCTTTTCCTGAGACAGCGGTCACCAAACGCGTCCGCCTGGGGCTGCAGGTGAGATGGGAGGATGAGGAGGATGAGGAGGATGAGGAGGATGAGGAGGATGAAGGAGAAGGAAGACAGAATCGTTAATGCCTGAGTTGTCTGAAAGAGCATGTTGGTTGTACTTTAGCTGCTTTAGTTGAGCTGTGGGCAGCTTATCACAACAGGATGTATTTGGATTTTGTTTTCGTTTTTTTGCATTTTTAAGAATTGCTTTCTGGACCTTTTTGCTTTGTATTTCACATAATGCATGTCATCTTTTGTGGTTTGTGTTCATCCTACACCATTCTCACGTGTTATTGTGTTACAAAGATCTGTTTTTACTGTTTTTAATTCATTATTTTCCAATTTTTTTTTTCTGGTTTAGTGAAATTTACAAACCACACAGTTATAACATTTATTTCAGTGAATATATTTTTCAGCATGTTTTCCCCCCCCAGGATAATAATAATTTAGTTTGGGTATATTCCTGTTGCTCAATGGTTTTAGGTCTACATAATGTCTGGTGGACACATGTGGCCTTGGAATTATAAGGCTTCATTTGCATGCAGTAATGTTGAGATAATGACCATTGTCCACATCCCACATAGCAAAACTGATACAGTAAATGCACTTAATAGTGAAGTAGGTAACTTACCAGGGCAAATACCACAACTCGATTTTGTAAGCTGGCTAAACCAATAAGAATCATAAGGATCCAACTGGGGTGAAACGATGAATTGAACAACAGACAATTCATTTAATTAAAGTTTATTAATTGAATAATGATGACCAAATCATATATCACTGTAAAACTCTCTAGTTTGAGCTAATTACAAGTGAATCAAATTGTGAATGCTTCTTTTTGTTGCATACTATAAATTGACAAGTTATGTTTTTGACTGCTGGGTAAACATTAATCAATTTCTTTATTACATTATCTTATTCTCATTTTATGGTCTAATTGATGGCATAGCTTAATTGCCTATTTTGTAAAAGAAAATAATACGATATTGTGATATTAATATTTGATTAACTGCAATATAAAATATCATACAGTATGTAAATTAATATATTAGCAGATGAATTCCTTTGTTCTATAATAGGGTTATGTAGTTAGCTGTCCTTGGAATGGTGAACACCTAAATCACCATGAAACATTCATTACAGTAGTGGGCCTATAGGAATGCATGGAATTGTGCTGGACTGTAAATGCAATACGATTAACCAAACAAATCAAGCTGTAGCTACATTATCTTTTTCCATAATTACCTTATTCAGCATTTCTCGAGAAATATTCTTGGATCACAAATAAAACAGTTAAGCATATCTATAGATATAAAACAAAATCTTGTGAACATTTTGATGAAAGTGTGCAACCTCATAATTTCAAGGTCATTATGCAAAACATATGGTCATTTACAATAAGGTACATTATAAGGGCATAACAAATTATAGATGTTGAAATAAACTGCACTTAAATGGGGAGCACAGGGTAAATATAAATGGACCTTCCGTTTTATATTTTATTTCAACAGCTGTCTTTCAGTTGAATGTAGACATTTTAGCTTTATTATAGCTTTATAAGCCATGTATATACTAATATGCATGCATACATACAGTACTATGCTTAAATGCAGTGACAGTTAAACTGAATGTAAATAAAGAAAAATGGATATGGTTATTATCTTTATTGCCCTCATGGCTTTCCCCCTGCCCTGTTACATTATATTTTATGTATGTTCTACATTAGGTGTGCATAAACAATTTAATTACATTAACATGTTTATTTTTTTCTGCTCATCATTTTGAACAGGGATTTGTGCAAAACACCAATGCCTTTTTATTTTAATATTCATTTTGTATGAATATTTGCAGAATTATAATGTTAACACTTTTTGTTACATTTACAATAAACAAGAAAAAGAAAAGCAATTTGTGTTGAAATGGTCTTTTAGATAAGATTGTATAGCTCAATCAATGTAGAAAACACTCTATTCACTATGGAACTCTCTTTATTGTATTTCCTCCCAGTTGGTTGTCCTTTCTTCATCTTTTTTACTCTTCTGTTGAACCATCATACACATCCCATCATCTCCTGTTATCACTTCTATTCCAAACTTTCTGTCTGTCAACATATTCCCTTGGCCTGTCTCTCTTCTACCTTTAATCTTCCTGCCCTTTATTTCATCATCACCACCACCACCACCACCACTACCACCACATCATCATCATCATCATCATCAAAATCATCATCATGATGGTGCCCATGTCACACACTCTCTTTCCCAAATTTTCTTCTGCCCTCAGGCTCAGCCAGTTCCAGATGAGCTGGTTGCCAAGTTGCTGGGTAACCAGGCAAACTTTAGCCCTGTGGTGACGGTTGAGCCCAGACGACGCAAGTTTCACCGGCCCATCGGCCTTTGCATCCCCCTACCTCCATCCTGGAGGGAGAGCCCCCGTGACGCTGGGGAGGGGGACACAACCAGTCTACGTCTACTTTGCTCCGTCATAGGTACTGTGCGTCCGGGGCTGTGTGTAAAAACAGGGATTTGATTAACTCACAGTGTAATTCTTTGAGACACACATACAGGTATTTGGGGGGCGTGAACAAATCCGCCATTGTCTTGCAGGTGCAAACAACTCAGGTATTAGCGTTGCGTTTGTGAGCATATACAATGTTAAATACACGGTAGATATCATTTTCTGTCCTACAGTGTCTTTCAAGTTCACAAGCGATGAAAAGGAGCCGAATCCATACAAGAAACACCTCCGACTATTATGCAACACACGCGCGTGACATAGATTCCCTTTTACTTTCCTGAGAGTGAAGATTTATGAATCAAAAGAATCGTTTTACTATCGTGAAAGTTGTCAGTTTGGTAAAAATCTTTAAAATAATTGTCTTTCCAGGACATGTCAGCATAAAAAGCATGCTCCATAAATAAAGCTCAGACTCTCACGAAAATAACAGATTTCCATGTGAAAAACTCAATGTAAATTAGGCTGTACATTGAACCCAGTGTCCCTATTTTGGGCATGTCACGCAAAAAATCTCAAAATTAGCCCAGGCCTTTATCGTCGCTGTCGGACAGAAACGCTACTTTTCAGGAAATGGAAAAAAGAATCTGTGTTTCACTGGATCCAACGTAGTAGTAGTCACAAGCTCTTTTTCTTATAGAACCTACAGACACACTTAACCACTTTCACTTTCACTTAAAATAGCCGACCTACAAGCTCACACGTGGTGAGCTTGTAGATCGGCCATTTTTGGTACATTCGTGTGACACTGCAGTATGACGAAGTTTCTGCCCGACAGCAACGATATGCTTGATTTACACTCGTCGTACGCCAGTGTCGTGCGGCGAAAATAGCAGATCTACAAGTTCACAACGCGTCGCACGTGGCGATGCGTTGTGAGCTTGTGGATCAACTATTTTCGGCATACAACGGTGTCAGGCTTAGGTGGTTAACCAATATGTTCCCCATGCTTGCGCCACAGGTGGCACAGCTCCAGCCCAATGGGAGGACATCACTGGAACCACAAAGCTCATGTATGCCAATGACTGTGCCAGTTTCACAACCAATGTGTCAGCAAGGTAGGTCAAAGGACCTACAGTACACCTGTACACATCTATATATTTATTTTAGCTAGGTTTATTACCAAGCGTTTGACATTTCCCAAACAGCAGTTAGGATATAGCTAGTTTGGGAAATGTTCAAAAACAAACTAAAAATCACACCCTGTGTGAAGTGGGCGGTGTCTTGCTAGCTAATCACAATACTGAATGGAGTCAACCAATCATGTACAAAAAAGAAATACATTTATTGAAACAATCTTTATGATGGAAGAAACCATAACTTGAAAAAAACAAACTTATGTTTTTTTTTCAAGTTATGGTTTCTTATATAGGGCTATGCACATGTGTCATGTGACACTGGCCAATCACAGTCCTGAATAGACTGTGATTGGCCAATCACGGTGCAGGGTTAGGCGGGGTACATTTTTGTACATTTTTGTACATTTTTGGCCAATGCACATTCCTGCACATTGTACAAATATCCAAACCTCACTTATAGGGGCGGTTTCACCGCCCAAAAAATTGAGGATTATGTGTGATCGTTAAAACCCGTATTGTTATTCCCTCTCAGATTCTGGCTGGCGGACTGTCCGCGAACAGCCGAGGCTGTTTCTTTTGCTAACCTGCTCTACAGGGAGCTGTCAGCCGTACCCTACATGGCCAAGTTTGTGGTGTTTGCTAAGATGAATGAGATCCGCGAGGGCCGCCTGCGCTGCTATTGCATGACCGATGACAAGATGGACAAAACCCTGGAACAACATGAGAACTTCACAGAGGTGGCTCGAAGCAGAGACATAGAGGTCAGTAGGCAGGCAGAAATACAGTGTAGTGAATAATAGTGAGGTGAACACATCATAGAACCATATTTATATATGGGCAATATATAACTTCAAATCAACATCCCAATTATTTCAAACTGTTGCCTCGATTATGATTAATAAACGATTATAAAAAATAGTAAAAATAACCGATTTACAAATTCACAACATGTGGAGAGGCAACGCGTTGTATGTAGATTGGCTATTTTCTCTATTTTGTTTTATGCCACCATTGTACAACGAAGTATAAAACAGAGTGGTTAATCAGATTAATCAATTGAGTCGATTATGAAAAATCGATTAAAAAATGTTGATATATGAGAAAACTAAATATAATATTCAAAAATATCGGTTTCAATATATTTTCGGTAAATTGCCCAGCCCTAAATTATTCTTAGGGCTGGGACTTATAAAGATGAAAGCATCCTGCTGCGCTGAAAGGGTTTTACAGACCAATCCTCAATTCTAATCCTGATGTCTGTACAGCAAACATCATTAGGCAGCAATTATGTTTTTTCAGGCTTTGTCAGCTGCACTTGCTGAAAAGGAACAAATTAGGGGCGACAGAAGGATAGACATTAGAGAGAAGTGGTTGTGATTGGAAGGCTGCAAGTTGAAATCCTAGAACAGCTGAGAGACTTTTGCTAGAGAAACTCTCCCCTTCATCAACTTTTGCAAGGTGCCCTTGCAGCAAGGCATTTGACCCTTGTAGTGCTGCTCAAGGGCCAGCAGACCGTGTCTGTGTCCAGTCATATTTCCTCAGAAGAATATAGGTTATAAAATGTCAAAATTCCTATATACTTTCATCTTTATACAATTTCCTGTTCAAACCAACACCTAAGAAGATAATTGCTGTGGACAGCAGTGATAAGGACCTCTAATTCTAATGTTATTATTTATTACGTTTTCTGAATCTTGAATGTTTCTCACACTGTTGCTTCCTGCCGGAGCCATTTTGTGCTGTGTCCTCCAGATTGGTTGATGCCAGTTTCGCCCCCTACAGGTCATGGAGGGTATGCCACTTCACCTGGAATGTTCAGGGAACCTTGTGCCCGTGAGGAAGGCCACCCAGCAGCCTCGCTCCTTCTGCTTCCAGGCTTTCAAAGATAACCGGCTCCCTGTCTCTGTCAAGGTGTTGTTTATATTAGACCTTGCAAGAAATTCCTTCTGTGTCTGAGGCTTAATAATGCCCAGCACCCATGATGAGTGTGTGTGTACTGTATGTCTCTAGCATGCTTCTGCTGTTTGTTGTGTCAAAGGTGAGAGACAGCAGCAAGGATCCAACTGGATTTCTGTCTTTCCTGCGCAAGTCCACCAAGTATGAAGACAGTCAACATGTGCTTTGTAACCTCAACATTACCATGCCTCCGTGTATCAAGGTACCGATCTAGTCAAACATACACATGATGATAGTGCATCTCATGTTCCCTGAGAAGACAGATTTCAGTGCTTGCTTGTGTTTGGCAGATTGTAGGGGGTGAAGACAGGAGGCGAACTCTGACACCGCTTGCCCTAAGGGAAAGATACAGTGCCCTGAATGAGCCTGCTATGGGTATGAGACTCTCCCAACTGAAAATGCCTGCACATGCTTATTTGCTTATGATGTCATCTATAGCTAGATGACAATAAGTAAAATGCCTGTTCTTTTCTTGAAAGTTGCACGTTTCTAACCTTACTATACAGTATACACGGTCTGTCCATAGCAGCACTGCAGCTCTTCCTATGTGCCTCACCATGCAATGAAATCACTACTTTGTTTGTACTGTCTCATGTTGAAGCTCAGTTTTGGTCTGGTTTCTGCAGCTTCAATGAGTGCCATGGAAAGGACAGAGTTGAAGATGGCTTTGATTGCAGAACAGTTGGGACTGAGCTGGGCTGGTGAGTGAGTGAGTGAGTGAGTGAGTGAGTGAGTGAGTGAGTGAGTGAGTGAGTGAGTGAGTGAGTGAGTGTGTGTGTGTGTGTGTGTGTGTGTGTGTGTGTGTGTGTGTGTGTGTGTGTGTGTGTGTGTGTGTGTGCGTGTGTGTGTGTGTGTGTGTGTTCCAGAATAATACAAAATATCAAATTCTTTGTATATTTCCCTCTCTTACCATACCTTACACTTCCATATCGCTGTCTAAACAGAGTTGGCACGAGAGCTTCAGTTTAGCGTTGATGACATCAACAAGATCCGTGTGGAGAATCCTAACTCACTGCTGGAGCAGAGTTCTACGCTGCTCAACCTCTGGGCTACACGTGAAGGAAAGAGGGCAAAGAGTCAGTATAAGAGATGTGAGATTGTTCACACATCTCAGATTTAAACTCCCTTTGGCCTCCCATATCCTCCCTGATACTCAGATTCATGACTTTAACAAGTCCATGTTGCCCTTTTTGTATCCCCTTAACGGTATCGCTATTTATCCTGGGATACCCAAACTTTTTTCTCGGTTGTGGTACATTTCCCACCCTGGTTTTGGACCCTGCTTCTCTGTCTTGCCGTGCCTCCCCTCCCTCCAACTCCCCCTCCCCCCTTCTCTCTCTCTTCCATCTCCTCTCTCACCATCTCTCTCTTCTTTCTGTCTTCCATCTGTCTCCATGTTTCTTCATCACAGTGGAGAGCTTGTACGTGGCTCTAAAGAGCATCGACCGTATGGACATAGTCAGCATGTTGGAGGGCCAGCCTCCTCAGGGTCCGAGACAAGGGCGTGAGCCTAGCAGACGCAGACACAATGACAGAGACCACCTGTCCCCCAGCATCACCAATGGTAAGTGCCCCATTGCTAGTAAGTGCATTCCTCCCAAAATGCAGCCCTTTTTTGCATACTCTTTGTCTTCACCGAAAGTCCCACCCTTCCAGTAAAAACTTTCCTCCCCCAAATGCCCATGAAACATACCGTGGATGGTTTTGCTCTGTATCCTCTCTCTCTTTTTTTTTTGCCTGTTGCTCCTGTTATGTATTCTTCATAAACACAGTTCTGTACAAACACTGCCACAAATGTCAGACTTCTACAGGTTTTTACCCCTTCAACCTGGAGAGAGACTCAGGACACTCCAACTGCCTCTGTTGTACTTCCATGATGTGTTTATTCACTGGGTGGTTGTTTGAGACAAAAACAGTGAAGTAATAAATAGAAAACCTAGAAAAGTTTTCAATGAGGGGAAGATCTTACTGATGTAAGACAGGTAACATTTGACACTGTCAAAGAATCAGTCAGATTTAATTACTCCTTTTTTTGAACATCCAGTAAACTCAGTTTATCTTTTATACGTCATAACATATTGTAATGTACCATTTTTATCAAATATTTAATACAGGAATATGTTTTTCATCAATTATTTGAAAAGTAATTGATATGGTAATTGACATGGTAAACATTTAGCAGGAATACATTTCAGTATGTTATATGGACTGTAAAATGACACATTGCCATACATGATATGAATCTGCCTTTAGCGTTAAGTGTACCCTAACTGGCGCCCACACCAGTTGTCAGTCCTCAGTCTTTTACTCCTTTACCTCATGGTTTCCTTTACCACATGCATAACATACATCTGATTGACTCCAGTTTCACCTCTGGACCCGTGTGAGCTCCTTCATCACTGGACTGACCCTCACTGGAGAGCACTGGCCTCTCTTCTCTGCTCTCGTGTCCAGTGTGGCCCCGGGTCATTCCAACAGGTTCCAGGTCCTCTCTGTGCAAACTGGAGCAATACCTGGTGATGTAATGATGCATAGAGACATGACCATGAGGCACAAAGGTTCAAAAGGGAGACATTCAGATCACAGCTGCAGTGAATCTGATACCCGTCCGTCTGTCTGGCTGTCTGTCTGCGTGTCTTATCTGTGTTGTCTATACAAAGGTCTTTGCTTTGACACAACTTTCGTCGCACATTTACCGGACAATACCTCCATCAAGGCTGGGAGTTGACCACATCCACACGGTGGCCATCTCTGCTCTTATGTCGTACTCGTAACAGCAACATGTCCCACCCACCCACCCACCACCCTCCGAAGTATGACGTAAGAGCACAATGGCCTATGTGGAAATTTGGTCAATTGCAGCTAATCACACCATGATTACAAAGTGGTTTATGATTTACTATCCAAGTTTATGAATCAAATGGCAGATGCACATTTGTATCATCTGAGGAACAGTTTCAACTGCAACACGTTTTAAGTATCATCTAGAGTAGAAGAATACGTTTTACAGCTCCATACCAGTTTATTTCAGGGACTTTAATAGTCACTTCTCTTCCTCAAGTCTAGTTCGCTGTCGTCGGTATAAGCAAAGCGTTCAGGTTTTCCTTCACAAACGTTTGCGGTTTTGAAAGTAATAAGTGAATAAGATCGTTACAGAGGCAACAGGACAGCGTACAGATTTAGCCTTCTGTAATGGGATATTTCAACTCTGTTTGCCTGTGTTTGCATGGGGTGTAGTCTGAGTCTCATCAGGGCTGACGATGTCCTGTTGGGAGCCCCGTACCGGTCCCTGTGAATATCTATCCTTCTCTCTCTGTGTGTGTTTCTCTGGACATGTCATCTGCAGCCCAGCCGCCCTACTCTTCCTCCTTCTCAATCCTCCTCTCCGAACTCTGACCTCATGCTGACCTCATGTTGACCTATGGCCCTCTTTTTTTACAACCAGTTGTTGCATTTTTTATTCTTTTATCTTATTATTATTTTTACTCCTGAAAACTCCACTTTTTAATTGTCTGCTCTGTGACCAGTTCCCCTCACACACTGTGTATTCAGCACCCCCTGGGAGGGGGGAGGTGTCCCTCGCTCTCTCACTCTTTCTATCTGTGTCCATCTCCCTTTTTAATCTCTCACTCTGCCTCTTCCTCTTCTTCTTTTCTCTGTTCCCTCTTTTCTGCACCTGTCTTTCTGACTACCCCTTCCTGTCCTATCCTTCCTCTTTTCCCATTCCCCTCTACCCCTGCATTCTTGCCTGTCTGCATGTGGAATGAAACCTAGCCTCATCTCCTGCCTTCCCCCATGTTTGCCATGGAGACAAACAGAGGCGCAGGCACAGTGGCTTGTGGAAGATGACGTCTAGATAGTCTGGATGCATTTCAGGCATGACCTAGCGTTTTTTTGTTTGTTTTTTTGCATGGCATGCATGCCTTAGAATGACCTTACAGCCTGTCACCGCCGTCCTCTTCAAATATCTGTCCTCTATGGGGGGTAAAAAAATAAAATAAAAAAAGGTTATCGGAAAACCTTTTTTTGAGAACTGTGACTTGTGACTGCTCTGTTCATGTATGAATGTTGTGACTTGTTTTGTACATCTTTGATTCTATGTATGTCCATCTGACCGTGCATTTCTAAGTATCTTGTGTCTTTGAGGTATGTAGCCAACAGAATAGAGTTGTATATCCACCCATGGTTTAGTTCCCCCTTACTGTACATGTGTTTAGAGATGTTGTCTTGATTTCTTCAGTCAGTCAGTCTGTGTCTGCTGATGTGAGTGTGTTTATGTGTGTTTCAATTGTCATTTTCTTACATCTGGAGATTGTCCTGTGGTTCTGTATATTTGTTTGTGTTCATGTGCCGTTATTTAATTATTTTTGTGTGTCTGCGTGTGTGTGTTTTTTGTGTGTGTGTGTGATGGCTATGTGTGTCTCCTCACTGTATTTGTATGTGAGCTTCAGGTGCACTTCTTCCCTGTGTTTATGTTTGTCTTTGTATCATACGGGTCAGGTCATCACATCTATGTATAATCACCACCATTGACTCCATGACTCCACCTTTTCCAACCATTCTATCTTTCATTCACTGTCTTTTCTTTCTACTCACAGGAAGAGAGACGATTCACAAATACATAGAATTTTAAATCAGTCATACATGAATCCAAAATTGTATACACATACAATACATATTGTAATAATTCCTTACATTATCATTAGAAACGAAAAACAAATGTGCTGGCACAGTGTCATACACTGTTTAAGCCTACACACACAGACAGACAGACAGGCAGACAGACAGACAGACAGACAGACAGACAGACAGACAGACAGACGGCCTCATTACAATAATCTTGCACTCACCACTTTGCAGCTCATCCAGCAATTCTAACAAGGGCCCTGAACATCGTAACAACCAGGCTGAACACATTTTATTAGAAAACTGCATTTTAAGACACAAAAGTACTTTGCTGCTTCTTACTGCTTCTTATTATGCTGTATATGATATTAGTGTTTTGGGAGTCAAGTGTGGTTTTTAACATTTTCTGACTAAACAGGATACTATATGAATATAGGTAATATTAATAGTTAGTATAGAAACCCTTAACAGGAGTTATGGTGTTAGTTGGGGACAGTGACACTAATATCCTCTGCACTCTCAGCAGTACTCACTGACAGTAATGAATGAAGTTGTCACCCCAACTCTTTCTCTCTCTCTCTCTCTCTCTCTCTCTCTCTCTCTCTCTCTCTCTCTCTCTCTCTCTCTCTCTCACACACACACGCACACGCACTCGCTCTCGCACACACACACACACACACACACACACACACACACACACACACACACACACACACACACACACACATACACATACACATACACATACACACACACACACACACACACACACACACACACACACACACACACACACACACACACACACACACACACACACACACACACACACAACACATGCCATGCACACATGCTCACATGTCAGTCAATAGCCACATAGCTGCAGACCTCTCTCTTTTATCTACATCCCGACTTCATACTCTGTTCTGTGTATGTCTTAGTAAACCCTCTGACATATCACAATGCGTCCTTGCCATTTATCACATTTCTTATTTACTTCCAGTTTGTGTGCTCAGTATCACTTGGATACAAAATAGATGCAAACTAGATGATTTGTGGAGAATGGATAATAGAATTTAAAATCAAAATGACTAAGCCATTCAAATGAAGGTTTCTGAAAATAGTATTTTCTGTCACGGAGAGTTAATTGAACTCTACTGTGCAGTTTTCATCTGACGTCTACCAACAAACAACATACAGTTGCAACACCATGGAAAAACTGCACCCGTGGCTTGTTTTCTGTGTGAGATGTCTCTGAATGCATTACAGATGGTTGTGGAGTGACCTGAGTCTAAGTTACTTAACTTTTTGAAGTCTCATTGTTAGATAGTTATATCAAGTTATATATATATATTCTTATAAAACTGTCCAAAATGGTGGCACTAATATAACATTTACAACAGAAACTGAAATGAAAAGTTGTTATAGTGTTTTTTTTTAAAGAAGTGTGTGAGTTGGTATCCAGTGAACACCAAAAATATATGTAAATAGTTTTTCTCTAATAGTTTTTTTTTAAATTGTTGACATTATCTGTGCCGTGTATGGATGAGTGAGGGGCGTGCCGTGAAACTGTGCAATTATAATTGTGTGACAGATAACAGGAGAATGAAATAATGCTCGCAGGAGAGAGAATGACTTTGCCTGCATGCATGCTATCCAGCCTGACTACAATATGAAAATCTACTACATGCTTGTATGCGTGCATGCGTGTGTGTGAGTGAGTGAGAAAGAGAGAAAAAAGAGAGACGGAGAGAGAGAGAGAAAGATGTATGTATGGCATGAGTACGTGTGAAGAAGTGTTTTCCCTGCTGGACAGGTGTGTGTCCCGGCCCCAGGATGGGGGCAGAGGCAGTAACCCCTGGTCCTCTACCTGCAGTCAGCAGAGCAGCATCAGCCACTGCTGGGCCTCCTCTGTTCCAGCCTCTCAGTCAGCCTGGCTGTGACTGCTGCTGCTACCGCTGCTGCACTCACTGTCAGTGCTGGCAGATCTGGCTTGACACACCCCTCTCCCCCCTTCCCCCTAAAAGCTGCCCTTGCTCCCCTGCCCTAAGTCCCCCCGCCCCTTTTATTCCCCCTTTCCCCATTTTCCCCATTAATCCCCTGGGCTCCCCTCTGCCCCCTCCCCTACGTTGCCCTGCTCCACGGCAGGGGCACTTCCCCCCTCACCCATGGGGTTCCGGTGCTGTGGGGGTGAGGTGGGGAGCGAGGCGGGGGGCCCGTGTCAGTGTGCCTACTCTCTGTCTCGCTCCAGGTTACGGAATGGTGCCGGAAGAACTGCTCTCGCCCGCCTCCATGCAGTACAGCCTGCCCTCCCCGCTGGGCGCTGAGCCCTACTGGCAGGAAGTCTCGAGCCTAGACAGTGCGCCCATTGCCACCACAGAGGAGGACACACTCATGGAGATGGCTGACGTGCAGGTGTGGCCCTCAGGTAACAGCCCCTCCCTGGTGGCTGTGGAGGACTCCTCACTGGAGTGCAGCAATGCTGACGATTCAGAAGGCCTGCTGGGGCTGCCGTACGGGAGCCTAGGCCGACCGGCCA